>NC_091201.1:21854160-22154160 GCF_040958095.1 Procambarus clarkii
AAAATTGTACCACTTATGGGCTATTCATGCCCGTGCCACCTCTTGGGTGGCTTAATCTTTATCAATCAATCAATCTGTAAAATCCACACTTGGTCCGGGAGACATCTCCCGTCACGCAGGGTGCAGTTGCACCTCCACAGATCTCCAGTATCAGCTCTTGATACTGGTAATGGCTCAAAAGGGCCACCACTTACGGGCTATTCATGCCCGTGCCACCTTTTGGATGGTTTAATCGCCATCTTGGACACATTCATGGGAGACATCTCCCGTCACGCAGAGTGCACTTGCACCTCCACAGATCTCCAGTATCAGCTCTTGATACTGGTGATGGCTCGAAAGGGCCACCACTTACGAGCTATTCATGCCCGTGCCACCTTTTGGGTGGCTTCATCTTCATCATCTTCATCTGTTTAAAACACGGGAGACATCTCCCGTCACGCAGGGTGCAGTCGCACCTCCACAGATCTCCAGTATCATCTATTGATACTGGTGATGGCTCAAAAGGGCCACCACTTACCAATTCATGCCCGTGCCACCTATTGGGTGGCTTCATCTTCATCTTAACACATTCACAAGGGAGACATCTCCCGTCATGCAGGGTGCATTCACACCTCCACAGATCTCCAGTATCAGCTCTTGATACTGGTAATGGCTTAAAAAGGCCACCACTTACGGGCTATTCATGCCCGTGCCACCTTTTGGGTGGCTTAATCTTCATCATCATCATCATCAGTTCTATTCAGTTGTGTATTTGTAAACTAAAGTCTTTGAAAATGTAATAAGTTTTACGAAACGCGCTCGTGTCGCGTCAGACTAGAAATAAAAATGAATTTTGGGAATTGATTTTTTATTTACCTCCAACAGTGAAAAGAAATGTACGAAAGATTGAGAAAATTCGTGTTAGAATTATTAATCTTACTTTTTCGGTCATATTTAATAATATATATATATATAATATATATAATATATATATTTATATATATATATAGATAGACACACACACACTAACTAAATATTTCAATTCAAACGCCGATCAATCCTCACAGCACAATTTCACCACCAATTGCACTGAAAATAAGAACAGTTAAAAAAAACGGAATGAAAAACAATGAAAAAAGAAACAAATAAGCTATGCCCACGAAATGGACGGTATAGTAAACAACACGGCTTAATTCCAACACAATGTCACACAAAATTGAATCAAAGTGAAAAATCAAAATCTATGAAAAATCAATATATCAATGCAATCAGAAACATTGAAATTGAATCTTAACAAATCTTGTATATCGTTTGTTGCTCTTACGTGCAACAGATGGCGCTGTTTTTCAAATCATGCATGTTTTTAACTGTCACAGGTGTGGCATTTAAATAGTAGGTATATCAAAACACGCACGTATTCGAAAGGAACGGTGGGTTAATATTTCAAAGCAATCGGTGAAGTACTTTCAGAGATTACAGCGTGTGTTGCTCATACGTCGTACAGATGGCGCTGCTTTGTAAAAAAAAAAAAAAAGCATGTTTTTCCCGTCACAGGTGAGGCATGTATATAGTAGGTATATAAAAACACTCGCCTATTCGAAGGCAATGTTTCAAGATTTCAAAGCAATCGGTAAAGAGGTTTCGAAGATTTCCCTCACTTGAAAAAAAACACGAAAAAACACAGCGAGTCATCTTCGTGTTTATTTAGTTCGTGGTGGGATAGCAAATGCTTTGGTGACATTTTATGCATATGATCGTGTAGAGAATTTTATTGCCAACGCATTGATACCAAAATGAAAAACGTAGCTCGAGAATTTATGTTAGGAGCGTGAAAAGATTATACACTTTTTTGTGTTTACGCTTGAGCACCCAGAACGCCGCGCGCACGAGCTTTTTTTTTCCTCGGAGTGCCGCGCGCACGAAAGTGTTAAAAAAAAAACATGTTTTTTCCCGTCACAGACGTGACATCTATACAGAATGTATATAAAAATCCGCTCGGATGTAAGAGGAACGTTGTGTGAAAATTTCAAGGCAATCGGTAAAGGACTTTCGGAGATTAGCGATTTTGAACAATCGAACATTTCCATTTTTATTTATATAGATTTATGCTCTCTGTGATTGACTACAGTGCTCTGCATCTCTCACTGTATACAGACAAAGAGCTGAAATCTCTTGAAACCTTGCAAAATGAAGCTATGCGTCTCATCCTTCGGGCTTAAAAGTCCACGAGAATAGTTAATATGAGAGCAGAGTTAAAATTACCTATCTTAAGTGAGAGAATTGTCCATTAGCACAGTTTTCGGCGTGAAGGCATCGAGTAGATCTCGGCATCACATGAAGTATCATGCTAAACTTTCTAACATGCTACACTCACCTGAAGTCTATAGAAGAGCGAAATCTGATTATGCATTTTGTTTCTATAAGGTATCTTATCTTGAGGTTATCTTGAGATGATTTCGGGGCTTTTTAGTGTCCCCGCGGCCCGGTCCTCGACCAGGCCTCCACCCCCAGGAAGCAGCCCGTGACAGCTGACTAACTCCCAGGTACCTATTTACTGCTAGGTAACAGGGGCATTCAGGGTGAAAGAAACTTTGCCCATTTGTTTCTGCCTCGGAAATATCAAAACTAGGTATATCAAAACACGCACGTATTCGAAAGGAACGGTGGGTTAATATTTCAAAGCAATCGGTGAAGTACTTTCAGAGATTACAACGTGTGTTGCTCATACGTCGTACAGATGGCACTGCTTTGTAAAAAAAAAAAAAATTGTACCAACAATTATAAATATGTATCCATATACATATACAATACATATACAATCTAATATACAAACATATACATATACAATCAATCAATACATATACAATACATATACAATACATATACAATACATATACAATACATATACAATACATATACAATACATATACAATACATATACAATACATAAATATGTATCCAACTCAATAATTAATCAATCAATTACCCCATGGGATAACTGGAATCTATCAGTTGATTTTGTAAATGCACCTAAGATAGTGAACACACAACATTATTAAAACAGTTAATACTGAAAAGTATCAGAGTACTCAGGGTATGTATGGGAAACGATGTGCATCAGTTCTATACCGACGGTTCTATAGAAGAAGGTGGACGATGTATAGATGTGCATGTAATATATTTGAACAATCTTCTCTCATACTTACAGCAATGAAGCGCGTCAATGACTGGACAAGTGCAACTCAAACGGAGCTTGCAGGCTTGCCACTGAATTTTTAAATGACAAAGGCAGTGGATTTGTATACTGTGACTCGCAGAGTGCACTCCTTGCATTGAACGCACATAGTAGTAACACGCAGAAAATAGTCAGTGATATTCGAATGAATGTTTTAGATGATAAAGAAAACAGATTTGAAATTAAATTCCCATGGATACCATCACATCTTGGCATCTGAAGGCATGACATTGTTGATATGCTTGCAAAGACTGCCTGTAGAAACCCAGTGGTAGAAATTGATATGGGTGTTTCATTGGCAGTGACAAAGAGAATGCTTAAATATCTAATGAAAATCTCACCGACCTAACAAATTCACAAAGACCTGAAAGTTGTAGCATTAAACATTATGATAAATATTGTGAGGAGACACTCTCATATGGGACCAAGAGCAAAAATTCTGCAATGCCTCCAGACGATCCTGTGGGCGGTTATGGACCCCATGCCCAACCTGTGGGTGGTAGTGACCCCATAAACCATCCTATAGGCAGTAGTGGAAGCCATACCCCCTCCTGTGTGTGGTAGTGACCTCATACCGCATACCCACACATACTGCACACCATGACCCCAAACCCGCAAAGGGCTTATGCAGAGATATGCTGTTAATAAGAAAGGATTAGAATGCAGTTACCAACATCCCAAAAAATATTTAAATATGCTTAGGAGAAGTCAGTGTCGATTTGGATCAACATGTAGGTTTTCCATCCTGATATGTGCCAAACCTCACTCGAGGACAGAAAGTGCTATGACCTCAGCTGCCCATACTTTCACGTGAAAGGCACAGAACGGTATATAAAGATTGGCAAGCAGGATAATGAATTTGGAGGAAACTATAATTTTTTTATACCAAACCAAAAGAGAATTTAAAAGGAGTATGGAGGGTGTATGGAACTGGATGCCAGATTCTCTTGCATACCATAATTACAGATACAATTACACACCAAAAGGGAACTACAACTACGACAGGCAACTGCCCTACAACAATCAGCACTGGACAGAACAGACTCAATATGTCCAAGCATAATGGGCTTGCCAAAGAAGTCTCCCAGTCCAACCATCCCCAATAGAGTAACCTCATTCATCTTTGCCAACATACAAGGACTAAAAACAAGAACAACAAAGTACAGTTCATTAATGGCCTCCTCACGGAGTCAAATGCATTATTTGGAGCTTTCACAGATACCCACGCAGGGGAATTCTTAGACAGTGAGATCTGGATTCCAGGATATAACCTATTCAGGTGTGATAGGATAATTAGGTCACATGGAGGAGTAGATCTGTATATTAGGGAAGACCTTGTATGCTCGGAGCTCCTTAACGTTACAAATGAGGTGGTAGAGGTACTGGGATTAAAAATTGATTAAATAAACTTAGTTATTATTCTAATATACAAACTGCCAGATGCAACGGCCGAGGAATTCACAGAACATAAAATAGAGAATAGCCTTGATAATTTGGGGAACCCAATACCTGATATCTTCCTAGGTGACTTCAAATTGCATAGTCTCAGATGGAGAATATCAAACAATAACATTATACCAAGAAATCTATCGGGACCTAACCAATCACAGATTAGAGAACTACTTAGATTGTGAAAATTTTTCACTCAACAGGCAGATATCAGCCAACGAGAAATTAAAATATTTTAGATCTGGTCTTTACGAACAATGAAGACATTATCAGGGACATTACGATATCAGATACCACATACTCAGATCACAAGCTCATTGAAGTGCAAACGACAATCAATACTCAGAATAGACCTAGAACGTTGCTCAAGCGAGAGGGGTTATTCAGTAAATTAAATTTCAATAAGAAAAGAATAGACTGGGAGAATATAAACAGGGAACTTAAAAACATTCCATGGGAAACTAATCTAAATAATACAAGTCCTACAGAAGGAATTGAAAAACTGACTTCGGATCCGTATCAAGTCTGAAACATGTTCCTTTGAGGAAAGCCAGAAAGAGATCCAACGTAGAAAGAGAACTAAGACGACACTATAAAAGAAGGAAAAAAATTATGGAAATGCTTAAGCAGTCACGACTTTACCGTCAAAGAAGGAATAATTTAAATAGGGGGATTGAAGAAATCGAGCGGAAATTGAAACACTCATATCAAACTGAAGAAAGGCAGTTAGAACAAAGCAATTTAGGAAAAAGAAAAATCCAAAATACTTCTTCACATATACGAAATCAAAAGCAAAAACCACTGCCAGTATTGGACCTATTCGTACAAGTGAAAGTTTATACACGGAGGATGACAAAGAAATTAGTGAAATTCTAAAAAAGCAGTATGAGGACATGTTTAGCACTCCAACAGACAACATGAAAGTGGAAGATCCAGACAATTTCTTTATGCGGGAAACCAAACCCAAACCCCTGAAATATAACTGATATCAACACGAGAGTGCTAGACCGTGAAAGATAATTTGAAAACATGCCCATGCACTCGGCCCCGAGTCCAGATTCATGGAACTAAATATTTATGAAGACATGCAAAGTGCCGATAGTACAGGCACTCGGTATCGTGTAGAGGAAGAGCTTGGACATGGGGAAGATACCAGATACACTTAAAGTAGCAGACATAGCCCTTGTACACAAGGGAGGGAGCAAAGCATTGGCAAAGAATTATAGACCAGTTGCACTACCGTCCCACATAATAAAAGTATTTGAGAGAGTGATCAGGAGTCAGGTCACTAGATTCATGGAAACCAATAACCTCCACAATCCAGGCCAACATGGATTTAGAGCAGGAAGATCATGCTTCTCACAGATACTTGATCATTACGACAAAGTCACTGAGGCTTTAGAAGAAAAACAGAATACTGATGTGGTATACACGAACTTCGCAAAGGCTTTCGATAAATGTGACCATGGACTGATAGCACACAAAATGAGGTCAATGGGAATAACCGGTAAAGTAGGACGCTGGATACTCTGTTTTCTGTCAAACAGGACTCAACGAGTAACAGTCAATCACATAAAATCTAGTCCAAGCGCAGTTAAAAGCTCTGTACCTCAGGGTCCAGTCCTTGCACCGCTGCTTTTCCTTATTCTCATATCAGATATAGACAAAAATACAAGACACAGCTTCGTATCATCCTTTGCAGATGACACAAAAATCAGTATGAAAATTACCTCGGCTGAAGACATTGAAAAACTTCAAGCTGATATTAATAAAGTTTTCGATTGGGCAACAGAAAATAAAATGATGTTTAACAGTGATAAATTCCAGGTACTCAGGTACGGTAAAAATAAGGACAAACATAATACAGCGTACAAAACACATTCAAATGCGCCCATAGTAGGAAAAATGCATTTAAAGGATTTGATAATAATGATATCTGACGACTTAACGTTTAGGGACCATAACCAAGCAAATATTGCGGCAGCCAGAAAAATGATCGGATGGATTACAAGAACTTTCAAATCCAGGGATCCCATCACAATGGTTGTACTCTTCAAGTCCCTTGTGTTGTCCCGTCTTGAGTACTGCTCAGTACTCAATTCCCCCCTTCAGAGCAGGAGAGATTGCTGAAATAAAGGGAATACAGAGAACATATACGGCACGCTTAGTCGCGATAAAACACCTAAATTATTAGGATCGTCTCAAAGCCCTCCAAATGTACTCGCTAGAAAGAAGACGAGAGATCAAATAATATAACTGTGGAAGATACTGGAGGGCCAAGTACCAAATCTACACAGTAAAATAACAACGTACTGGAGTGAACGATATGGAAGAAAATGCAGAATAGAACCAGTGAAGAGCAGGGGTGCCATAGGCACTATCAGAGAATATAACATTAAAGGTCCGCGGTTGTTCAACACCCTCCCAGCGAGCATAAGAAATATTGCTCGAAACAACTGTGAACATCTTTAAGAGGAAACTAGATTGTTTACTCCAGGGAGTGCCGGACCAACCGGGCTGTGGTGGATATGTGGGCCTGCGGGCCGCTCCAAGCAACAGCCTAGTGGACCAAACTCTCAAGTCCAGCCTGGCCTCGGACCGGGCTTGGGGAGTAGAACTACTCCCAGAAACCCATCAACCAGATAATCATCCTGAGGGTGGTAGTGACCCCACTATTTCTGCAGGGAATAGTGGGCCCAATACCCAACCAACAGGTGGTTGTGAACCTCATACCCATCCAATGGGTGGTAGTGTACCCCATACACATCGTGTGACTAGTTGTGAACCCTATATCCTTCCTGTGGACGGTTGTGGACCCCATACTCAACATAAAGGGGGTAATGGGCCCCATGCACATCCTGTCGATGGTAGCAGATCCTATACCCATCCTGTAGGCAGTAGTGGACCCATACCCATCCTATAAGTGGAAGTGGACCCCATATACCCATCTCATGAATGATAGTGGTCCCCATGCATACCCATCCTGTGGGTGGTGGTAGACTCCATACACATCTTGTGGGTGGTAGTGGATACACAGGAAACAATTTTATGTTGCCTGAATTATGTTTTATGAATTAAGAATTATTTTATGTTTTATGTTCAACCTGAATCACCTGGTGGCAAGTTAACCCCAATCACTTGGTGGCCAGTTAACATGAATAACCCGGTGGCCAGTTGACCCGAATCACCTGTTGCCCAGTTAATCCAAGTAAGTAATTATCAAAAGAAGGCACCATACCGGGAAGGCTATGTAGCACCATCAAATGCGCAGAATAATCAGAGGGCGCTAAATAACACCAAGGATGCCAATACAAGAACAAAAATGCACAAGGCGAACGATATCAAAAGTATCCGAGTCACCAAGAATTCTATTAAGGGACAGGTAACCGCGAGGGGCGGTCAGAAAGCAAGACGCACGCTCGTCCTAGAAGTCAGGACATTCAAGAAGGACATGCACGACCGTAAGAGGGACAATGCAACTAGGACAATAAGGAGCAGGGCTTCGCTCTATCAAGTGACCATGGGTTAAGGGAGTATGGCCAATACGCAACCTCGCCAGAGCTGTTTCCCATCGCCGGTAACGGTGGTAGGAGGACGGCCACGAGGAAACAACATTTAAGAGTACGCAGTTTGTTACCAGTAACAGACAACCAAGAAGCCTGCCAACGGGTAAGGACGGAGGAATGGATAACCGGGTAAAAGTCGGAATACGGAATACCTTTACGAGAGATGGGACAAGAGCGGACAGCTTCCTTGGCGGCAGCATCCGCACGCTCATTTAAAGACACCAATATGGCTGGGAACCCAACAAAACTCAACCGACTTAAATTTACTGTGAACAAGAAACAGCCAATGCTGGATCTCGACAACTACTGGATGAACCGGATTAAAGGACCCGAGAGCCATGAGGGCACTACGAGAGTCAACAACTACAAGGGAAGACTGACAACGAGAAAGCAGGAGACGAAGAGCATAGAGAATAGCATAAAGCTCCGCTGTAAACATGCTAGTCTCCGGAGGTAAGCTACACATAAGTGTGATCAGGAAAAACAACAGAGTAGCCAACACCGTCCGCAGACTTAGACCCATCGGTGAAGATAGAAACGGAGCGGGAGTGAGAAGAAAAGTGCTCAAGGAAAAGGCGTTTTAGAACCGTAGGAGGGGTAAAAGCTTTAGTGATACGGGTCAAGGATGTACAAAACCACGGAAGAGGGACTCTACATTGGGGCAAAGAAGGAACAACACGAGGAGAAACATTAGAAATACGAACGGAAAGAGTCCTGTAGGCGAGATAACCGGACAGAAAGAGGGAGGTGGTGAAGAGGAACAGGAACCGCAGGAGGGGTAAAAGTTAAAGCACGACAGAGGCGAGAGGAAGGATGTTGTAAGGACCGCGCAAGATAGCGAAGACAGTAGCGATCACGGCGGTCCTGGAGAGACAGGAAGCCAGTGTCAACATACAAGCTAAGGACGGGAGTCGAACGAAAGGCACTAGAACTGAGGCGCAACCCAGTATGGTGGAAAGCATCAAGACGGCGAAGAGTAGAAGGAGAAGCAGACGAGTAAGCAGGGCAACCATAATCGAGCTTAGACAGGACGAGAGAGGAATGTAAAGCAAGGAGAATGCGCCTATCTGCCCCCCAAGAAGTATGGGACAAGACCCGAAGGAGGGTAAGGGCCTTAGAGCACTCAACACAGAGGTAAGAGATATGGGGAGACCAAGACAAACGAGTGTCAAAGAATAACCCCAAAAGCTTCGCGGAATCTTTGTACTCAAGGGGATGACCATAAAGTGACAAAGAGGGACGAAGAACGACCCGTTTCCGCGTAAAAGTCATGGCACAAGTCTTAGAAGTAGAGAACTTGAAGCCATGATCGGTGGCCCAAGACGACACGGCATCAATTGCAAGTTGAAGCCGGCGCTGAAGGAGAGGCGAATCATCACCCTGACAGCAAAGGGTAAGATCATCGACATAGAGAGCAGAGAAGACGCCTGAAGGAAGAGAGGAAAGAAGACCATTGACGGCAACCAGAAAAAGAGTAGTGCTCAGAACACTACCCTGGGGCACACCTTCGTGTTGCTGAAAAGAGGCAGAGAGCGCGGTACCAAGCCTCACCCGAAAGGAACGTCGAGAGAGGAAGCTGCGGAGAAAGAGAGGGAGATGACCACGAAGGCCAAAAGAATGAAGATGAGATAGAATATGATATCGCCAAGTGGTGTCGTAAGTCTTTTCCAGGTCAAAAAGAACGGCAACAACGGAGGTCTTCGCAGCAAAAGCAGTACGAATATAGACCTCCAAGTTCACCAGGACATCTGTCGTGCTGCGGCACTTGCGGAAACCAAATTGAGAAGGGGAGAGGTGATGGTGTTCCAGGAACCACATCAGACGAACGTTAACCATACGTTCAGAGAGTTTGCAGACAACTTGTGAGGGCAATAGGGCGAAAGTCCTTGGGGGAAGTACCCAGAGACCCCGGTTTGCGAACAGGGAGGACAACGGCATCGAGCCAGTCCTCAGGGACTGACGACGACTCCTAGATCCGATTATACAGACTCAGTAAATACTGAGACGTGCACGGAGGGAGATGGTGAAGCATCTCATAATGAATACCATCGGAGCCCGCCGTCGTAGAACCGCAGAGGGCCAGGGCAGAACGAAGTTCAGAGAGAGAAGGGGTCATTATAGGGAAGCTGAAGACGAGTGCAGAAATCTAAAGGACGAGACTCAAGGACAGGTTTACGAAGAAGGAAAGATTGGGGAAGATGAAGACCAGAGCTAACAGAAGAAAAGTGGGAACCCAGTATGGAAACGACCTGCAACGGGTCCGCCACAAGAGTATCATGGAGGTGAAGGACCGGTGAAACGTCGGGAACGAACTTACCCGAACTTACCCAACTTATCTTGCGGATACGCTTCCAGATCTGTGGCAGAGGAGTTTCGGGCGTAATTGTCGAGACATAAGATGCCCAACATTCACGTTTAGCCGTATGGATGGCCCTACGGGCCACCGCACTCGCTTTCCGAAAGAAAAGAAAAGAATCGGTCGTCTGCCTACGGCGGTGCCTCTTCCAGGCTGCACGCTTACAGCGGACAGCCCGAGCACAGTCCGCATTCCACCAGGGAACGCACTTCCGTGGACCCCGAGAGGAAGAGCGAGGAATAGAGCGGAGGGCAGCGTTGGAGACAGTGTCAGGAAAAAGGAGGAGTGCGCGAGAGAGAGGCAGAAGGGAGTGGTCAGAGAGAGCAGCACTGAGGGTAAATAGGGTCCAGTCCGCCTTAGCAAACTGCCACCTATGGAAAGAGAGGGAAGGGCGAAAAGAGAAAAAGGAAACAAGGATGGGGAAATGATCACTGCCATGGAGGTCATCAAGAACCTGCCACGTGAAATCTAAGTAAAGAGAAGAAGAGCAGAGAGAAAGATCAAGACAAGAAAGGGTGCGAGTCCGAGAGTCCAAATGAGTGGGCTCACCAGAATTCAAAAGAGACAGGGAAGAAGAGAGGAGAAACGGCTCAAGAAGGCGACCCCGGGTATTCGTCAGAACGTCACCCCAAAGAGAATGACGACAATTGAAGTCACCCAGCAGGAGCACAGGCTCCGGCAAGGAGTCTAGGTGTTGTTTCAAATCAGGAAGAGAAAGCGGAACACTCTGGGGGAGATAAATGGAACAAACTGTGTACCATTTCCCCACAAAGATACGAGCAGCAGAACAATGGAGAGGCGAAGGAAAAAGTAAAGGAACAAAGGGAGCATCAGCACGAATCAAGAGAGCAGAAGAATTAGAAGCCCCAGCAACGGCTGGAGGGGAGGGGGGGAGAGAAAGGAATAGCTATGAAAACGACCAGGACGAGCACCAAGCATCGGCTCCTGGAGACAGACACAAAGGGGCGAAAACCGCGAAATCAGAAGTTGGATTTCGAGGAAATTGGAATTGCATTATCACGGGGAAAGCGCCAAGTCATTACGACTATATAGCAGTAATAACCTCGAACGTTCCATTGAAGAATTGACATCGACGAGAAGACAAAGGACAAAAACAGAGAACAAGGAAGAAACAAAGGCGAAAGAGCAACAGAGCACGTTAAAGAATATCAGGGTCGGGATCAGGGTCAGCAAAGTCAGGGTTAGGGGGCGTGGGTAAACTGAGCAAAGACGGAGGGAAGGAGGCGGGAGAACAGACCAGAGGTGGGCGGGCGGAGTCCGGAGGAGGAGACAACGGAGGGGAGCAGTCAAGGACAGCAGCAGGAAGAGGAGGGGTAGAAAGAGGGGAGCGCACCCCAGCAAGGACAGCAACCGAGAGGGAAGCGGGGGCTAAAGAAACCTCCATTGCAAGAACAGGGGGCGCAACCACCGAAATGGGAGGGGAAGGAGCGAGAGAGGCAGAAGTAGGGGCCGAGGAAGAAAGCGAAACCTTCTTACCCGCCGGGGAGGAGGAAGGAGAGGAGGCAGGCTTACGCTTCTGACTTAAAGAGATAGGTGTCCCAGCAACCACGTACTGGGCAATGGATTCTAGCGTCTCAACAGGAGAAGCTGAACGAGAGCACACACGACGGCCGTTTGGAGAGCGATGGACATCAGCCCGCACCGACAGGCGGCGGGGAGAGTCGAGAGACGGAGGGGAAGGAGGAACGGAGGGAGACGAGGAAGAAGACACAGGAGACAAGACAGACCGGGTAAAAAGAAGGGGAACCCCAGACAGAGGACCAGGAGGTAAATCCTTCGGGAGAGAACCCAAAGGAACAGAGGAGGGGGCAGTGGGCGTATCAGGGTCCAAGGCCCGGAAACGGTTGTGAGTCTGAGGAAGGTGGGAAGGACGAGGAGAGGAAGAGCGCAACACGCAAGCATAAGAGATATTAGCATAAGGCAGGAGCCGGCGAACCTGGCGTCTCGCCTCAGGAAAAGATAAACGCTCCCGGTGCTTCAAGTTGAGGACGTCTGCCTCAAGCTTGTAATGGACACACGCACGGGAGAAGGTAGGATGGGCCTCACCACAGTTGAGGCAACGATCCTGGGGAGAAGTGCACTCCGACTTAGAGTGACCTTCGCCACCACACAAAGGACAGAGAGAGACAGTCCCGGAGCAGCGGAGGGCACCATGCCCAAACCTCCAGCACTTGTTACAGAGCCGAGGAGAAGGAATGTACTCCTGGACAGAGCACTTGGCACCAGCAAGAATGACAGAGGGTGGAAGGGTCCTACCATCAAAGGTAATCTTCACAACCCGGAGGGGTTGACGGCGACTACCACGAGGGGGACGAGTAAACGTGTCCACCTGGAGAATACAATGGCCCTGGGCATCAAGGATATGTCGAATATCGTCGTGGCAGTCGCGCAGGTCCCGAACACCGGTCGCAACATGGGGCGGGAGGAGAATAATGCCAACACTGGCATTCAACTGAACGTTCTTCGAGACCCGAACAGGGGTCTCGCCAAGGCAGGATAAGGCAGCCAAGCGGGAAGCAGCATCCTGAGAAGGAGCAGCAACGACACGTGTACCGAGACGAGTGGGGTTGAAAGTAATGGAGGCATCCACGGAATCAACGAGATGTCGATGGAGGGAGAAATCGTCAGGAGGCGCAGAATCAAGAGGGAGGAGATCAAAATATTTGGCCCACGAAGCGGGACCAAACAAGGCTTGATAAGTAGCAGAATGGGAAGGAATCGAGCGAGGGCGGCCGTGACGAGGACGGCGGTGAGAACCCCCAGAGAGAGAGGGGTTAAAAGGTGCAGTAGTTACAACTAGAGACGGAGCCGCGCCAGGGGACGAGGTAGTCACCACTGGGGGCTTGGGGCTCGACCCAACCACAGAGGGAGGGAGGGGAGCCAAGGGAAGGAGTCAGAGGCCAAAGGAGGAGCAAGGCCGGGGCCCAATGCAGCGGAGGCTACAGAGCCCGGTCTTCCAACACGGACCGACTCGGGGGGGCTTGGTCGCCCACCCCACGAGCCTGAGAAGGTAAAGCACAAACAGTCGAAACAGGGGTTATCATCATTACGAAATGGAATATTCATTCACGAATGTGCCCCCACACCCACCATGGAGCCACAATTAGAGGCAGGACATTCAACAAGAAGCTATCGCCGATCATGCCGGGGCCTCCTAGGGGTGCGTCGTGAGTATACGCCCCACAAACGCCACCTTAAGAACCGAGAGTCCGTCGAGATCGGGTTCAGTGACGAAAGGTTGATTGACAATAAAAGGTTCCCCTCGCTCTCGACGTCGGGTACTACAGTTCTACAGGTGCAAGAGTATGCCTCCTCAAGTACCCGGGTGTCAAAATAGAAGAAGTCCAAGGGAAGAACCAGAACAAGCAAAAGGTCGGCAGGAAACGGCAAGCAGATAGGAGAAGAGGGGGGAGAAAAACGAAACAGAAGGAAAAGGAAAAGGGGCTCAGCATAATTGGAGAGGACGGCAGCAGAAGCACAAGGCTAGAAAAAGACAGAGGACTGTCCCAAGGAGCATCACACTCCGGCAGTCGCCCACTAAGCCCCCCCTCACGGCAACAACGAGCTGAGCGGGGAGGGGGGCCAGTTAATCCAAATCACCAGGTGGGCCAGATAACCCAATCGTTAGCCGGCACCATTGCTAGCTGACTGCACACGGATTTGTTCCCAGAAAAACTCACGATTCTGAGCACCCATCAGCTCAATTCATCGCGGTTTTGTGAGGAAGAATACATCAGTACTCCAAGACCCAGACAATATCTTGTTTTGAAGGAAACAATACCGATTTCGTCTACAATTGATTGAGAAACAACTTTGTTGATTACCTGCTGTCCAGCTGACTGGTATTCTGCACAACCCAGTACGCAGGAGACCCAAACTCTCGTACCACACTTTTATTTTTGAGGACCATAACATTGACCAGGTCACTTAGAGTCCTATCCTGAAGGGCGAGGCGATATCCCGCGGGCATTGCCACAAGGGAACACCTTAGAAGGTGTTCTGAGCCTGACAGGGAAAGGTAGACCAAATAGCTCATTTAGGTATCCCTGATTCCGCCTGGGGGAATCATTCTACGACCTCCGTTGGAGGGGAATGAATTTCTCCAGGCCTAGGAATGTCTCGGGCATTAGGTAGGGCAGTGATTCGGTCTTCACTACGTGGAGAGTCATGGGGAAGGCAAAGAGAAAGAGGCAATGGAGGCATCTTTCAGACGACGAGGGACGGTGGACCGATGTGCAGCAGGCACTGAAGAAAACTGCTATCGAGGCTTCACCACTTGCTTCTACCAGCAAGACAGCAGACGTAATGGACCTAGAGAGGACAGCATCAATCACACACCAGCCAGTGTCAGACAATGTACCTCTCTCTCCACAGCCCAGCCACAGGACAACAGTATGAGACAGGAGAGGACACCACCAGTGTCACACCAGACATCGCCAGACTCTGCACATCTTCCAAAATTCAAGATACTGCAGACAGACCACTTTCCTACAGCATATGGAGTAGTAATGGCAATGGAAAAAAAAGAGCTCAAACTTTTCATTACAGTCAACCTGAAAGGAGAAATAATAATGACACCACAAAACCAACAGACTGCAAATTACATAGAAAAAGTAAGAGTCCTGCAAGGGAAACCTGTATGCTTGGAAAAACTGAACCCTTCAGAAAGACGCACACGCGTCGTGCTTGTGGGATACCCAATCGACTTTCCCCTGGATCCAGTACTATAACACAAAGCAAATCCTGAATGCGGAACGATGCTGCACAGAAGTAGACAAGGCAGCGACACGTCAGGTTCTGGTGACCGTCATGGGACATGTGCCAGAAACATTCAATCTTGGAAATTGGGGAACATACCGACAGAGACCATACGTCCCGGAACCCCTGCACTGCTTCAGGTGTCAGAAATACGGCCACCATCAATCATGCGGCACCGGACAGAGATGCGGAGTGTGCATCCCAAGACATCCAACCAAAGACTGTATAGCCAAGCACAAGGCAAACCAGACCACAACAGCCAAATGTCCAAATTGTGGAGGCAAACAACATGCCTGGAGCACAACCTGCTCTGCACGGAAAGAAAAAGTGCAGACAGCTCAGGCCAGGATAAAAACACAGACCAGCACTACATATACCAACACCAACGTCTGGAACACTCGTGCACAGCCACAACACACACACTCGCATAATAAAATTTCCCAAATCTATTAATTCCAAATCAGAAAATACACAAAAGTGCTGCAGAAATGCAGCAAATGCAAAAGAGCAAAAAACAATTACTTTCGGAATCAACAACAAATACACGGTTTTACAGAGGTCCAGCTAAAAAAAAAAGTGAAGATCATGGCAGAAACCATTATCAGTTGCCTACAGATGATGCAGAACGCCTCACAGCAACAGACTCGAGAAATCACTTGTGTGATAATGGACAAGATCGTGCAGCAGACAGTTACACAAGAAATAGACAGTCCGAGACAAGATGGAGCACAAGAGGACAAACAACGCAACATGGACATACAGACTACCAACAACAGTCTGGTAGTCAAGACACCAGAACATCAACATTTACAACAGCAACTGCAAGAAGCAGTGACCACCCAAGATCAAGAGAATCTTACAACACAAGAGACAGACAACAACAACCAATGATGTCTGATATGCAACAATACCAACAAAGACGTATTGAACAGCAGAGATGCACTGGTTCCAACAACACAAGAAACGGCCACGAGCAATCAATGCGGTCCGACATGTAGCAGTACCAACAGCAAAGCTATGGACCACAGTTATGCACAGATTTCAACAATGCCGGGGATGACCACGAGCAATCAGTGCAGTCCGATTTGCACCGACATGACTTGCGAGGTGGAGAATATAGGGATCGATTCCGAAGAAGAGTTCTACTAGAACAGGCAACACCAACCGAAACCGTCGTCTGGCCATTACGAATACTGCAGTGGAACATACAAGGTCTTGGAAATAAAAACCACACTCTTCAGGAGGTTGCAATCAGAACGAAAGCAGATATAATCGTGTTGGAAGAAACTTTTCCCAACCACGAAATCCTTCAGATTAGCTGGATATCAGCACTGTTATACTGTATGAGCAGGGGAGACAAAGAGGGTTAATGACCTAGTCAGGAACACCATACCCAGCAAGAAAATAGACCCAATTTCATGTGGGAATGGAGTAGAGGTATTAGCAGTAACAGTGAATATGGCTAATATTGAGTTCCTCATATTACAAGCCCCCTAGACGTAAACAAATTATTGCTGGAGATTTTAATGTTCATCATCAAGAGTTAGGTGCGACTGGGCCAGCCAATGCAGATGGGCGCCATTTAGCTGCAGCTCAGCGAGAAGTACGTGAAATTACACTTCTCAACACTGGGGAACCCACTCACATTCTAGGAGGTGCCCTTGATCTTATATTAATCTCAACAGCACTTAAGCATCAGGCGAAGTGGGAAGTAGACCCGGTGATCACCAGTGACCACTATGCTACTGTCACGACACTAAACATAGAACAACCTCCTACACCACCTGCACAACCTAGGTGGAATTTAAAAAAGGCCAATTGGAATATATACCAAGAGGAACTTGAAAAATGCTATGCAACATACACGCCACCTAAGGATTTGAACCTACACGAGACCAATCTGCAAGCAGTCATTGCAGCTGCTGCAAACAAAGCTATTCCAATCATTATCACAGGAAAGAAAACGAAAGAACTATTGGTTCTATAGTAATGAGGTTAAAGAACAGAACCACAGAGTCAACATCTTCAGAAAACATCTAGAGAGAAACCCCACACCAGAAGGAAGAACTCTGCTAAGAGTGGTGATATCTGAAGCAAGACGAGTTTCTAGAGAAGTAAGCAAGTAATTATCAAAAGAAGGCACCAAACCGGGAAGGCTATGTAGCACCATCAAATGTGCGGAATAATCAGAGGGCGCTAAATATCACCAAGGATGCCAATACGAGAACAAAAACGCATAAGGCAAACGATATCAAAAGTATCCGAGTCACCAAGAATTCTACTGAGGGACAGGTGACCGCGAGGGGCGGTCGGAAAGCAAGACACACGCTCGACCTGGAAGTCAGGACATTCAAGGACATACACGACTGTAAGAGGGACAATGCAATTAGGACAATAAGGAGCAGGGCGGCGCTCCAAGTGACCATGGGTTAAGCGAGTATTGCCAATACACAACCTCGCCAGAGCTGTTTCCCATCGCCGGTTACGGTGATAGGAGGACGGCCACGAGGAAACACAACATTTAAGAGTACGTAATTTGTTACCAGTAACAGACGACCAAGAAGCCTGCCAACGGGTAAGGACGGAGGAAGGGATAACCGGGTAAAAGTCGGAATATGGAATACCTTTACGAGAGATGGGACAAGAGCGGACAGCTTCCTTGGCAGCAGCATCCGCACGCTCATTTAAACACACACCAATATGGCTGGGAACCCAACAAAACTCAACCGACTTAAATTTACTGTGAACAAGAAACAGCCAATGCTGGATCTCGACAACTACTGGATGAACCGGATTAAAGGACCCGAGAGCCATGAGGGCACTACGAGAGCCAACAACAACTACAA
The DNA here is from genome assembly GCF_040958095.1 of Procambarus clarkii. Classification (NCBI taxonomy): domain Eukaryota; kingdom Metazoa; phylum Arthropoda; class Malacostraca; order Decapoda; family Cambaridae; genus Procambarus; species Procambarus clarkii. Next base: position 21,872,371 of record NC_091201.1, read on the forward strand.
AGGAAGACTGACAACGAGAAAGCAGGCGACGAAGAGCAGAGAGAACAGCATAAAGCTCCGCTGTAAAGATGCTAGTCTCCGGAGGTAAGCGACACATATAAGTGCGATCAGGAAAAACAACAGAGTAGCCAACACCGTCCGCAGACTTAGACCCATCGGTGAAGACAGAAACGGAGCGGGAGTGAGAAGAAAAGTGCTCAAGGAACAGATGGAGGAAGTTACACAGGCAATAGAACAGTGCAAGAAAGATACGCAATTCACTTATGCACAAGTGGCCAAGGAGGAGAAAATAGAAGCAGTAAAGGAAGCCAAACACTGCAGCAACCATGATTAAACAAATATTAGGCTGAAAGGAAGAAAGGAACTGGCATCTAAACTGAAGTTGGTGTAAAACACAGTTATTCGAAGTCTGATAATTTTTGGTTACAAAGAAAAGATAACATCTAGGTCAGAAAGAGCTGTAAAATCAGAGAAAGTAGTAGATAAAATTGTTAGCCTCGTGGAAGGTCTTACTACCATCAAGAATGTCTGCAACTACAGAAGGATTGGAAAGTACATAAAAGGGAAAGATCGACCTTTAAGGATCACCATGTACGGTGCCAAACGTACCAAGTAAGAAGTACTAAGAAATGCTAGAAAATTGCAAAGTGATGAAGGGAAAGTATGGTCGTTAAAACGAGATCTTTGAAAAGACAGAAGCTGAAACTAAACCTCGTCGATGCAAAACGTTTAAATGAGAGCAGGAATGAAGACGAAATCCATTTTTTTTCTACTAAGTGATAGGGGTAGGCAGGCCAGTAAAGTGGTACATAAAGGCAAACTAACAAAATCATTAGAAAGAGGTGGAGTGAAGAATAATCAGAGGGGAGAACAAGTTCCTGAAAATAGCATACAACATAGATGGAGTGAGATAAAAGATTCTGGAGTTAAGTGATGTAATACAGCTGCAGACACCAGACATTGTTCCACTCAGACAAAACTTGAAGATGATATTTTAAATGAGGTCATTCTCAAGGGGCTACACAGTCTGGAGACAGGATAGAAAAATTAGGAAAGGTGGTGGGGGGGTGGGGGGGTGCTGTGCTGGTGAAAACACCTAAAGGTAAACGAAATAATTGCCAATCCAAGAGAAGTTGACATAATAGCACTAAGAGATCTGCAATCAGGATGATAAATTAATGATCATAAATGCATATAATCCGCCGCCAAGCAGCACATGGACAAAGGAGGAGCAGGGTAATAAACGTGAGGGTCTTATAACAATAATGGGAAAAACTATAGCGAGAGCTGCTAAAGATAGATCACGACTGTTGGTAGTTGGCGACTTCAACTTTAAATCCATAACCTGGGAGGCATGTGAAGCTAGAACGGAGGATTTTTAGACTGATTAGTAAACCTTATCCTAGAAACATTCATGTTTCAACATGTTATACAAGCTACGAGAATGAGGGAAGGGGATGTTCCCTCCATGCTGGATTTGATATTTACCAGGAAAGAGTTAGAGATATTTGACATTCAGTACCTTCCTCCCTTGGGTAAAAGTGACCATGTCTTTTTGGGAATAAAATATGCAATGTGTTATAGTCTGGAAGAAAATGAGGTTGAAGCAGTTGAAAAGCCTGATTTCAGGAGAGGTCATTATGGGGAACTCAGACATTTCTTTAAGGAATTTGATTGGAAAGACTTGCTGTTAGGACATGAAGTAAATGAGATGTATGTCAGGTTGTGTGAAATATATGATAAAGACAAGAAAATTTATACCAAAGCAGAGATGCAGAACTAGGAAACAGGATTGGTTCGACAGAAATTACGAGAGGTCCAGAGATCAAAAGACAAAAATGGAATCAATATAGAAGAGGCCAAACCCCCAAACATACCAGCGATACAAAGATGCGAGAAACAACTACACGGCAGTGAGGAGAGAGGCAGAAAAATTTAAAAAAGGGATTCCGGATAAATGTAAAACAAAACCAGGTCTATTCTATAAATTCATAAACAACAAATTTCAGGTAAAGGATAATATTCAGAGGTTGTAAATGGGAAATAGATTTACGGAAATCTAAAAGGAAATGTGTGAAACATTAAACGAAAGGTTCCAAAGTGTGTTTGTACAAAATTAAATCTTCAGGGAACCAGACACTATTTCCGGAGAACATACAGTAAATAGAGGTGTCTAGAGACGAAGTGGAAACAATGCTCAAGGAGCTAAGAAAGAACAAAGCAGTTGGTCCAGATGGAATTTCACCATGGGTTCTGAGAGAATGTGCACCTGAGCTCAGCATTCCACTTCAACTGATTTTTCAGGCATCCCTGTGTAAGAGAGTTCTTGCTGATGTGTGGAAAAAGGCTAACATCGTTCCAATCTCCAAAAATGGCAACAGGGAAGACCCCCCTAGGGTTTAGACCTGTATCATTGACAAGTGTAATAGTCAAAATATTGGAAAAAATAATTAAAACTAAATGGGTAGAACACCTGGAGAGAAATTATATAATATCAGATAGACAGTATGGTTTTCGATCTTTAAGGTCCTGTGTAACGAATATACTTGGTTTCTATAATCGTGCCACAGAGATTTTACAGGAAAGAGATGGTTGGGTTGACTGCATCTATCTGGACCTAAGAAAAAGGCTTTTGACAGGGCTCCACATAAAAGGTTGTTCTGGAAACGAACATGTTGAAGGGGTGACAGGTAAGCTAACATGGATGAAAAGTTTCCTGATAGAAAAATGAAGGCCGTAATCAGAGGCAAGGTATCGGATTGGAGCAATGTCACAAGTTGAGTACCACAGGGTTCAGTTCTTGCACCGGTAATATTCATTGTCTACATAAACGATCTACTAGATGGAACACAGAATTATATGAACATGTTTGCTGATGATGCTAAGATAATAGGGAAGATAGAAACCTAGATTGTCATGCCCTTCAAGAAGACCTAGATAAAATAAGTATATGGAGCACCACTTGGCAAATGGAATTTAATGTGAATAAATGCCATGTTATGGAATGTAGAATTGGAGAGCAAGGACCCCACACAACCTATAAATTGTGAGAAATCTTTAAAGAATTTGACAAAGAAAGGGATCTAGGGGTGGTTCCAGATAGAACACTCACCTGAGGACCACATTAAGAACATTGTGCGAGGAGCCTATGCAACACTTTCTAATTTCAGAATTGCTTTTAAATACATAGATGGCAAAATGCTAAAGAAGTTTTTCACGACTTTTGTTAGACCAAAGCTGGAATATGCAGCTGTTGTATGGTGTCCATATCTTAAGAACCACATCAACAAACTAAAAAAGGTGCAGAGACATGCCACTAAGTGGCTCCCAGAACTGAAGGACAAGATCTACGAGGAGAGGTTAGAGGCATTAAATATGCAAAAACTAGATAAAAAAGGTGATATGATCACTACGTACAAAATAGTAACAGGAATCGATAAAATTGATAGGGAAGAATTCCAGAGACCCGAAACTTCACGAACAAGAGGTCATAGATTTAAACTAACGAAACAAAGCTGCCGGAGAAATGCAAGAAAATTCACTATTGTAAACAGTGGTAGATGGTTGGAATAAGTTAGGCGAGGTGGTGGTGGAGGCCAAAACCGGCAGTAATTTCAAAGCGTTATACGACAGTGTTGGGAAAACGGGACACAATGAGCGTAGCTCATCCTGCAATTACACTGAGGCAATCCCCCCCCCCACACACCACCCCCCCCCACCCCCCACCCCTCACACACCACCACCCCCACCCCTCACACACCACCACCCCTCACCCCACCCCACCCCACCCCACCCCCCCACACACACACACACACACACACACACACACACACACACACACACACACACACACACACACACACACACACACACACACGATTGCCACCTTCTAACAGTGCTCTTTACAATTTTCATTTAAACTTTTATAGGTTCTACATTACTATAAAGCATTATGGAAGGATTAAAACATCGGATTATTAGATCCAAACTAGGTTGTTTGTGGAACGCTAATGATGCCGGAACAACCGTGGCCATATTCAAGAGAAAACTAGATAGTTTTCTTCAAGAAGTACTGGACAACCGGGCTGTGGTGGATATGAAGGCCTGCGGGCTGCTGAAAGCAACAGCCTGGTGGACCAAGCTCTCTAGTCAGGCTGGAGTCGGTCTCTGGTCAGACTCCCAGAACCCCAAGCAGGTATCAAGCAGATGATGCAAACAACCTTAAGTAATCATTGTCACCGTTTCGGCCTCCCCCCTACCCTTTCCTTCCTTGTGTAGGTAGGGTTATTCCCGCAGGTCTTCGCCCCTTTGTACCTCAGAGCCACTGCTCGCCCTGGAGCCACCCCAGTCTACCAAGGGCTGGCCTTTAATTGTACCCTTGGCGAGTGGGGAAATCCAGCCTTACCTCTTACTCTCGGTTGGATTTGCCCGCCGTGACACTGGGAAGATGTACAGGTAAATCCTTACCTCTTCGTCCAAGGTCGCCCGCTGGGTGTATATACTCGTGTCCCAGCAACACTTCTCAGTGGTCTTATTCGTTATCGCAGCCCAAGGATGTAATCCCGGATGCAATGCAGTAACAAATGATTTACTCAAATAGCCCTAGAGATGAGAGGCTCACTCAAACAACGTTAAAATTATTAAGTTTACTGAAGGAAACTAAACTGGATACACATAGAGGTTAAAACACGTGGAACTGTCAGACGGCGGCAACACTGTCAGCTGAACGATTCAAGAGCTCGCTCTATATTTATACATCAACTCATGCCTACACGAGTAACCTGGCTCCAGCCTAACTACCACACTGGTAGTAATAATAAAGACAATGTTCACGATATGAAAGATATCCTAGCTCGCCTAGATCAATGAGTAATGGGGGGGGGGGTGAGGAATTTATCTACCTTAATTCTTTCTGCTACGAAGCCGACCTATCCTCTGACGAGGGTTTCTGAGGTCCCTGGTCCTGGCATTTGGTCCTCCGTTGATCAGGTCCCTCACAAAATCCTCAGTCGATGGGCGTCCTCGCCGTTCCACCCCACTGCAGACAGGTCCTCCTCCTCTTCCTCTTGAAGTCCTAGAGACAGGTCCCTGAGCACGTCGCCTTCTTCCTTCCACACTAGCACTGTAGACAACTTGCAGTCTGGTTCAGTGTCCCCTCCTCTGTCTGCCAGTGGACTTGACCCCAGGCACAGCAGCTCGCCTGATGCGTTTGAATGCTGCCCGCTAGGCGTCTCAGATGTCCCAGCCCAACGTTCGTCTCTGCCACAGACTATCAGTAAAAGAGCTCTTGGCGCTCTAACACCAGCCAAGCCTTGCTTCCATGTACTCTACGGGAGTCATATGACCTCCCACGATGTCTGCAGTATCAATGCGGCTGCTTGGGTCCACTGCTTGGGGCTTCCTAGCCTCTGAATCTCGAGCTCACTCGAGCGTGGCCACTATGATGGGCCGTGACGTACTGAGCCTGCAGGGGCGCCCACCGCCCAGAGCCCTCTTCCTCGTGACGTCACACCGCCCGAGGGCTCCTCCCCATTGGTTAATGTCACGTGACCCTACCTGGTCAATCAACAGCCGGCAGGCGTCACGCTCCTTGGCAGGAAGCAGTGTGCCTCGGCGCCATTTTATAACTCAATAGGGCATAAGCCACTTGTATAACCAAACTAAAACGACAAATTCATTGATAACACTAACGTTCCATACCCTCGTATCAAAATGTTCCCTGAGCATCAGAGAACGTTCAGGTTGCATAGATATGACTCTCGAAGCTGGGACGGGAAAGATATGGGGGTGGAACACCGTTACATACCCCTCCCTTTAGAATAAGTCATATCTGATTAGTGCACTCTGGAAAGGGCATCTGTCACTACATTCTCTTTTCCCTTAATATACTTTATCTCCAACCAGTACTCCTACAAAAGCATCGCCCATCTCGTTAATCTCTGGTTTGAGTTCTTCATTTTGTACAGAAAGGTCAAGGGTTATGGTCGGTGAACACCAGCACAGGCCGCACACCATCCCCTATGTACACATAAAAAATGCTTCAAAGACATAGCTAAAGCTAGGGCCTCTTTCTTGACAGTACTGTAGGCTCGTTGATGCCTCTCAAATTTCTTTGAGTAGAAGGCCACTGGTCTGTGCACCTCGTTTCTTTCTTGGGCCAACATTGCTCCTACTCCCACGTCACTGGCGTCTACACACAGTATAAATCCCGCAGCGAAGTCTGGGGATATCAAAACAAGGGCCTATGTCAATAGGCCCTTGTCTCTTCGTCTTTTCAAGTGATTCCTGGCAGGCCTCCCCCCCCCCCTTCCATCTCTTATGCTTGGATAACAACTCCGTTAGAGTGGGCTATATTGGAGAAATTCTTGCAGAACCCTCGGTAGTAGCCTATCATTGCCAGATATCGGAATAACTCCTTCGTTCTGGGTATGGGGTACTCCTTGATCACTACGACCTTCTGATCGACCGGCGTCACCTCTCCCTGTCCTTTAACAAATCCCAAGTACTCCAAACGAGCTTTTCCGAACTCGCTCTTTGCTAGATTTAAAGTCTGGATTGCATCCTCTACCCTCCTGAATAATTTCTTTAGTGGTAACAAATGCGTTTCCCTACTGCCGGCATACACCACGATGTCATCTATGACATCTAGATGTCCGTACACCCCTTGGCTCACCGAAACACCCCGTTCATCATTCTCTGGAAACTGCTGCTATTTTTCAATCCGAATGGCGGCACTTTGTATTGGTATAGCCCATCCGGTGTGACGAATCAGAAATTTTCCTCTCACACCCAAGGTCAATGATATCTGGTAATATACCTTTCAAAGATCGACCTTCGACACATACCTCGCTTTTCCCACCTGGTTGATACAGTCACTCACGCAGGGAAAGGGATGGGAATCTGACAGTGATAGCGTTTACCTTTCGATTGTCCGTACAGAAACGGTATGTTTCATCGCTTTTCTTCACTAACAAGGCGAACTCCACTCACTGCTACTGGGCTCTGCTAGGTCGTTCGTCAGAAGATATTCTATTTTTCTCATTTCTCTCTTCTCCGGGCTGATCCCGATAAGCACTTTGCTTAACCGGCCTTTAACCTTTCACTTCCTCCTCGTGCATCATGCTCCTGTGGCGTCGGGGCACGTCCGTGAATAGTGACTGTCTCCCTCAATATGGTCATCAAGTCAGCCCTCTGTTTCCCCTCCAGATGTAGTAATTTCTCCCCGATGCGTCCTAAACTGTGTTGGAGAGATGAGTGCCATCAGCATGGGCCCATTTTCCTTCTTTCTCTGGCAACTCTTGGCTCAGCTTCACACACATGACCACTCTCCTCTCTCCTTCCGACCGCGTCGTCCCATTCCGAACGGTGGTTCCTCCTCCCTGAAAGTATGGCTTTGGATGGTTTACAACACGCCTGTGTCTTACAGGGGCGGTCCAACTTGCTGACCTCATAGTTTACCTGGCCCATACGTCTCAACCCTATAGGGCCCATCAAAACGCGATTCAGTCACTCTCCCCCTCTCGGGTAGCAGCACCATCACCCAGGCCCCATCCTGGAACACCCTCGGGACAGCCTTCCGATCATACCAAGTGGAAATCTTTCTCTGGGCCTTCCTCAGATGTTTGGCTGCCAATATCTTTGCACTCCCAAGACGTTCCTTTAACTTACACACGTATTCCTCGACTGACTTTAAGGCCTCTCCCGACGTTAGCTGCTCCTTCAGCATCGATAAGGGACTACACACCTCGTGTTCATACACGAGTTGAAACGGCAAGAATCCCAGAGACTCCTCCACGGCATCCCGTATCGCAAATAACGCTGGATACACGGCCTCGTCCCATTCTGTTCCTTGTTCGGCGCAGAATACTCTCAACATGGTTTTTAAAGTCGAGTGGAACCTCTCAATCGCTCCTTGCGACTGCGGCCTATAAGGCAAAGATAAAATTTGAGTTATTCCTCAGCTCGCAATAGTCTGTCTGAACCAGTTTGACTGGAACACGCTCCAACAGTCTGACTGAATCTCTTTGGGCTTGCCCACCCAAAGAAAAATCGTTGGAGATGTCCCATAATACCCCTTGACGTCAACTGTCATACCGGAACCGCTTCCGGAGATCTTGTCGACGCACACAATCGTCAGTAGGTAGTTGTTCCCCTTCTTTGTCCAGGGTAAGGGTAAACTTAGTTCTCAGGTTCTTTGTCCTATGCCGTTTATCAGCAGACGCTCAAACGCTTGTCCACAAGCAGGGACAGGAACCAGAGGGGCCCCTTGGTATTGCCGGCATATTTTTCCCCGTCCTCTGACAAGGAAAACACGTCTTGCAATAACGCCTCACGTCAGCGTCCATTCCTGGCCAATATAAGTGCTCCCTGATTCGGATCGGTGTCTGTTCCCCCTAGATGACCTGCAGGGTCCATCAAGTGCGCCAAATCAAGCACTACACCCCTGCACTGTGACGGCAACACTACCTGTCGCTTCACTCCCTGTTCCTCCATATCAGCCTCCATTCGCACTGGCCTCCACTGCCTCATCAGCACCCCATCTTCCAAACAGAAGCACGTAGCAGATTCAGGTCCGGCGAGGCCTCCTTCGGCCTCTCCTATCATCTCGGGAAACTCTTCCCGCTGAAGCTCGCCCAGTCGAGCGCAATCCAAATCAAGAGGACTGGCAAGAATTACCTGTATTCCACCATCCAGGTCCCCTCAACCTCACACCCGTCTTTTGGGCTCCTCGAAAAGATGATCGATACCTAGGCCGTCAGGCATATCCTCCCCAGCCTGATCGGATCCATTTGCCTCGTCCTCAACACTGTCTCTAAGTTACCGCGCAAACAGGGAATGCCTTTCACAAACCAGGCAAATGTAAGGGCGAAGAGGGAGAACGGCCTATTGACATAGCTCGGGTGCAGTGGGGGGGGGGGGGGTTGTGTAAACGCCTGGTTTGTGCCTTGGAGAGGCTACGGGATCCAGTAAGTTCAGTAGAACTTCGGTTTCAACCCTTTTCCCTGTCGTAGCTCAGTCGATTAAGGCAGTGCCTGGGATGCTCCCGGACGCAGGTTCGAATCTTCGTCACGGCCCTTGTGGATTTGTTCAGTTGCATACAAGCCCGTCGACTGTTGTAGAAGCAGATGAAGCGGTTTATCATACAAAAGATTTTTTGAATTCACTATCTGCCAGGGATACCACCGCACGAACTGCAATTGAAAATCGGCGTGCCAATTATCATGTTGCGAAATATCAACCAGCCAAAACTTTGCAATGCCACGTGCCTTGCAGGAAAAAAATAATCAGCCACGTCGTAGAAGCAACAATCCTGACAGGACCTTTCAAATGTGAAGATGTCCTCATTCCTCGCATTCCTATGATTCCAACATATATGCCATTCAATTTAAGAGATTGTAATTTCCAATTCGATTGGCATTTGAAGTCACCATCAACAAAGCTCAATCTTTAGAATTTTGCAATTATATATAGACACGGATTGCTTCTCACATCTGGTAGATAGCGGGGGGCCTGGTGGATAGGGTGCAGGACTCAATTCTGTGGCGCAGGTTCGATTCCCGCACCAGGAAGAAACAAAATGGGTAAAGTTTATTTCACCCTGAATACCCCTATTGCCTAGCTGTAAATAGGTACCTGGGAGTTAGTCAGCTGTTACGGGTTGCTTCAGTTTTGTGTGTGTGTGTGTGTATGTGTGTGTATGTGGGGGATGTAGTTAGTAAACAGTTGATTGACAGTTGGGAGGCCCCCGCAAAACAACTAGGTGAATACATAGACAATTATATGTTACCTGTTCTAGAGTCTTACAATCCCCCCCCCCCCCCCGCTTTTCTGAAAAGTGGGTGGTCCTTCGAGTATATCGATTTTCTTAATTAAATATTCTTACATTTGAGTTAAAGTCCCAGATCCCAGCATCATCCTCCCACACTAGCACTGTTGACAACTTTCAGTCTGGTTCAGTGTCCCCCCTCCTCTGTCTGCCAGTGGACTTGACCCCCAGGCACAGCAGCTTGCCTGATGTGTTTGAACGCGGCCCGCTAGGCGTCTCAGATGTCCCAGCCCAACGTTCGTCTCTGCCACAGATTATCAGTAAAAAGAGCTCTGGGCGCTCTAGCACCAGCCAAGTCTTGCTTCCATGAACTCTACGGGAGTCGGATGACCTCCCAGGATGTCTGCAGTATCAATGCAGCTGCTTGGGGTCCGCTGGTTGGGGCTTCCTAGCCACTGAATCGAGCCACTGTGGCTGCGCTCGAGCTCGCTCGAGCTCACTCGAGCGCAGCCACACTATGACGGGCCTTTACGTACTGAGTCCGCAGGGGCGCCCGCCGCCCGGAGCCCTCCGCCTGGTGACGTGACACTGCCCGAGGGCTCCTCCCCCATTGGGCCATGATGTCATGTGACCCTACCTGGCCCATCAACAGCCGGCAGGCGTCACGCTCCTTTGGCGGGAAGCCGAGCGCCTCGGCGCCATTTTATAACTCAAAAGGGCGTAAGCCACTTGTATAACCAAACTAAAACAGCAAATTCATTGTCAACACTATAACGTTCCATACCCTCATATATATCAAAATGCTCCCTGAACATCAGAGAACGTTCAGGTTGAAGAGATATGATTCTCTAAGCTGGGACGGGAAAGATATGGGGGTGGAACAACGTCACATCTAAAGATGACCCCAAGCCGGAAAGACTACACCTAGCACCGTGCTGTGGGGATATTCAAAGGATAGTAAATATCACTCGGTATCCAAATACAAGAGCAAAAAGACAAGGAGAGCGATATCAAAGGGTATTCGATTCACCAGAGGGATTTTATCGGGAGATAAGGACGCCATGTCCATACAAAGTGATCTATGCTAATTAAATCACAACCTTAACCACAGATAGTACAAGTGGACATTTATCCTACTAGCACCAGAATTACATAACTGGAGCATACCTGGAGAAAGTTCTGAGAGTTGTTCTACTGCCCAAGCCCAGCCCGAGGTCAGGCTCGACAGTTGACTGTCCCACAAATTATCAACTCTGATATCCGCCCTTCCAGGCTTGGACGACATTGACCCCAGAACCAACAGGAATACAGCGTCACGTATTGTTCTTCATTATAGTCAAGTACATAAATAATTTACCAGTTATACAGATGATTACTTCAAAATTATTGTATTTCTTGACAAGGCTGAAGTAGGGTAGACAAGTGATTGTCAGGCAAATGGTCATGTGGCCCCTAAATGAATAACATTTCAAGGATTTAACACGCGAACAAATGAAACTGCAGATAGCCCATGTTAGCCCATAGGAAGCAGTTATTTATATCCACCGAAACACACTTATAAGTCTAGCCTGTGTTTGGAACAATCCAATGATCCCACGTCTATAATGTTTCCCGGTACAGTAGTTGCCTAAATTAACAACCCAATTTCCAAACCAGTCTTGAGTCTGGACTTTATTCAACTTGCATTTCTTTATAACAGGTTGCTGTGAATTACTGCTTTACTTATCTAGCCCAAGCATAAATCGCAGGCGCTTCCCCTTCAAGTTAGGAAGTTCCTTACCATATCTTTTCCTCGGTCGTCGAAACGCATCATAAACTGCAATCGTTGAGCTATTATTTAACTTTTCAAATAAATAGCAATGCATAAAAAAATACTACTTAACACTTGTACTGTAGTCTGATTCAAGTGCCGTGTCTATCATGATAGTCACGACACACGTGAGGGTGTTTATAAAAAAAAAAAGGGGGGGAAATAAGCAAAATATTACGATACGAGAACTAAAAGTTAAAGAACTAAAATTTAACTAAACAGACAAAAGTTAACTAAACAGCTAAAAATTCAACTAAACAGCTAAATATTAACCAAACATTACCTGTGCCACACAAGAGCTGGGATCATGGCAAGAAGGTTGGTCAGGCAACGTCTCGTTTGATGAAGGGGTTTATCACTTGCGGCTCGAGTATCTGATTCCACGTCAATCCAAAGTGGGTAAACAGAGCTTGGGGATGAGGTGAGTGTGTCTGAACTCTGGAGCAGGCGGCGTCATGACGAAGCCTAAGATTAATGAAGTGTCGTAGCCCGGGATTGGTGACACTGGTGTAGGTTGGGGTTGGCGATGTGTTGGCATAGGCTGGAGTTTGTGACACTTGTGCAGCCTCGAGCTGGCGATGCACTGGTACGGGCAGGGGGGAATGGCGATGCACTGGTACGGGCAGGGGGGAATGGCGATGCACTGGTACGGGCAGGGGGGGATGGCGATGCACTGGTACGGGCAGGGGGGGATGGCGATGCACTGGTACGGGCAGGGGGGGATGGCGATGCACTGGTACGGGCAGGGGGGGGATGGCGATGCACTGGTACGGGCAGGGGGGGGGATGGCGATGCACTGGTACGGGCAGGGGGGGGGATGGCGATGCACTGGTACGGGCAGGGGGGGGGGATGGCGATGCACTGGTACGGGCAGGGGGGGGGGGGATGGCGATGCACTGGTACGGGCAGGGGGGGGATGGCGATGCACTGGTACGGGCAGGGGGGGGCGATGGCGATGCACTGGTACGAGCAGGGGGGGGATGGCGATGCACTGGTACGGGCAGGGGGGGATGGCGATGCACTGGTACGGGCAGGGGGGGATGGCGATGCACTGGTACGGGCAGGGGGGGATGGCGATGCACTGGTACGGGCAGGGGGGGGATGGCGATGCACTGGTACGGGCAGGGGGGGGATGGCGATGCACTGGTACGGGCAGGGGGGGATGGCGATGCACTGGTATAGGCTGGGGGCTGGCGATGCACTGGTATAGGCTGGGGGATGGCGATGCACTGGTATAGGCTGGGGGATGGCGATGCACTGGTATAGGCTGGGGGATGGCGATGCACTCGTATAGGCTGGGGGATGGCGATGCACTCGTATAGGCTGGGGGATGGCGATGCACTCGTATAGGCTGAGGATGTTTATGTACTGGTATTAGCTGGGGATGTTGATGTACTGGTATAGGCTGAGGATATTGATGTACTGGTATAGGCTGGGGATGTTGATGTACTGGTATCGGCTGAGGATATTTATGTACTGTTATCGGCTGGGAATGATGATGCACTGGTATAGGCTGATGGTGATGCACTGGTACAGGCTGATGGTGAACTGGCTTAGGCTGAGGATGGTGATGCACTGGTATAATCTGGGGGATGGTGATGCACTGGTATTGGCTGGGGATGCACTGGTATAGGCTAGGGGATGGCGATGCACTGGTATAGGCTAGAAGATGGCGATGCACTGGTATAGGCGGGGGGATGGCGATGCACTGGTATAGGCTGGGGAATGGCGATGCACTGGTATAGGCGGGGGGATGGCGATGCACTGGTATAGGCTAGAGGATGGCGATGCACTGGTATAGGCTAGAGGATGGTGAGGCACTGGTATAGGCTGAGGATGGTGAGGCACTGGTATAGGCTGAGGATGGTGAGGCACTGGTATAGGCTGAGGATGGTGAGGCACTGGTATAGGCTGAGGATGGTGAGGCACTGGTATAGGCTGAGGATGGTGAGGCACTGGTATCGGCTGGGGATTGAGATGCACTGGTATAGGCTAGGGGATACACTGGTATAGGCTAGGGGATACACTGGTATAGGCTAGGGAATGCACTGGTATAGGCTTGGGAATGCACTGGTATAGGCTAGGGAATGCACTGGTATAGGCTAGGGAATGCACTGGTATAGGCTAGGGAATGCACTGGTATAGGCTGGGGGATGGCGATGCACTGTATAGGCTGGGGATGCACTGGTATAGGCCAGGGATGCACTGGTATAGGCCAGGGATGCACTGGTATAGGCCAGGGATGCACTGGTATAGGCCAGGGATGCACTGGTATAGGCCAGGGATGCACTGGTATAGGCCAGGGATGCACTGGTATAGGCCAGGGATGGCGATGCACTGGTGGTAGCTAATAACAGGGCGTTGCTCATGTTAGAAATGTCAAAGGACATAGAACTGGAGGTATTATGAGTAAACAGTATTTTCGGTGTAGCTTGTCTGATAGCTGGCAGCAAAAGAACAAGCCGCTTGATCACTTGCAGGTGCGGAATTAAATGGGACGAGAACAGATGAGGCAGTTGGGATGAAGTGAATTGAGGGAGAAATTGACGAGTGCAAAACACTAGTGGAGGTAAGGGATGGTGTTGGTTAAGGGAGAGCCCGCAAGCGTGCATGCATTCACAGCCTCGGTGCTACCAAGTGGAATGCCACATGTGGAAGGTGGAGGATGAAATGAATTCATGAAATTTGACGACTGGTTGGCTACTGTAGTATTTGGAGAGAAAAAGTAACTATCATTATTTGCGGATACGTACGGAAGAGGATCATCACTGCTCACAGAGTGAACTGGGGAAGCGTAAGTTTGAGGAGAGAACACTGGTTCATTATCAGGTAGATGGATGGATGATGTGTGTGGCTGAAATGTAGTTGTCGGTATCACCACAGCAGAGAGTGTTGGGGGCACGTGTGTGTGTGTACTGACCAGGTGAGCCGGTGCAGGAGTGTGAGGGAGGCAATCGTGCGTCAAAATAGAGAAGGGTTTAGGAGTCGACATGCGACGGTGTAACCTACACTGAAGAATCTGGACTACTCCCAGTATTCTTAGAGTGTTCGCTCTGTGACAGAGGGCGAGATGTGGGTGGTGTGAGTGGCTCCACATGAAGCATTCCGTGTGAATAATGAACGAGTGGACGAGCGCAGTAGATCAAGTGTGAGACGGCGGGCGGGGAGCGGGTGAGGTGAGGCGCGGCAGGCGGGCAGGCGGGCGGGCGGGCGGGGAGCGGGTGAGGTGCGGCAGGCGGGCGGGCGGGCGGGCGGGGAGCGGGTGAGGTGCGGCAGGCGGGCGGGCGGGGAGCGGGTGAGGTGCGGCAGGCGGGCGGGCGGGGAGCGGGTGAGGTGCGGCAGGCGGGCGGGCGGGGAGCGGGTGAGGTGCGGCAGGCGGGCGGGCGGGGAGCGGGTGAGGTGCGGCAGGCGGGCGGGCGGGGAGCGGGTGAGGTGCGGCAGGCGGGCGGGCGGGGAGCGGGTGAGGTGCGGCAGGCGGGCGGGCGGGGAGCAGGTGAGGTGCGGCAGGCGGGCGGGCGGGGAGCGGGTGAGGTGCGGCAGGCGGGCGGGCGGGGAGCGGGTGAGGTGCGGCAGGCGGGCGGGCGGGGAGCGGGTGAGGTGCGGCAGGCGGGCGGGCGGGGAGCGGGTGAGGTGCGGCAGGCGGGCGGGCGGGGAGCGGGTGAGGTGCGGCAGGCGGGCGGGCGGGGAGCGGGTGAGGTGCGGCAGGCGGGCGGGCGGGGAGCGGGTGAGGTGCGGCAGGCGGGCGGGCGGGGGGGCGGGCGGGGAGCGGGTGAGGTGCGGCAGGCGGGCGGGCGGGGAGCGGGTGAGGTGCGGCAGGCGGGCGGGCGGGCGGGGAGCGGGTGAGGTGCGGCAGGCGGGCGGGCGGGCGGGGAGCGGGTGAGGTGCGGCAGGCGGGCGGGCGGGCGGGCGGGGAGCGGGTGAGGTGCGGCAGGCGGGCGGGCGGGCGGGGAGCGGGTGAGGTGCGGCAGGCGGGCGGGCGGGCGGGGAGCGTGTGAGGTGCGGCAGGCGGGCGGGCGGGCGGGCGGGGAGCGGGTGAGGTGCGGCGGGCGGGGAGCGGGTGAGGTGCGGCAGGCGGGCGGGCGGGCGGGGAGCGGGTGAGGTGCGGCAGGCGGGCGGGCGGGGAGCGGGTGAGGTGCGGCAGGCGGGCGGGCGGGCGGGCGGGCGGGGAGCGGGTGAGGTGCGGCAGGCGGGCGGGCGGGGAGCGGGTGAGGTGCGGCAGGCGGGCGGGCGGGGAGCGGGTGAGGTGCGGCAGGCGGGCGGGCGGGCGGGCGGGGAGCGGGTGAGGTGCGGCAGGCGGGCGGGCGGGGAGCGGGTGAGGTGCGGCAGGCAGGCGGGCGGGCGGGGAGCGGGTGAGGTGCGGCAGGCAGGCGGGCGGGCGGGGAGCGGGTGAGGTGCGGCAGGCGGGCGGGCGGGGAGCGGGTGAGGTGCGGCAGGCGGGCGGGCGGGGAGCGGGTGAGGTGCGGCAGGCGAGCGGGCGGGGAGCGGGTGAGGTGCGGCAGGCGGGCGGGCGGGGAGCGGGTGAGGTGCGGCAGGCGGGCGGGCGGGGAGCGGGTGAGGTGCGGCAGGCGGGCGGGCGGGGAGCGGGTGAGGTGCGGCAGGCGGGCGGGCGGGGGGGCGGGCGGGGAGCGGGTGAGGTGCGGCAGGCGGGCGGGCGGGGAGCGGGTGAGGTGCGGCAGGCGGGCGGGCGGGGGGGCGGGCGGGGAGCGGGTGAGGTGCGGCAGGCGGGCGGGCGGGGAGCGGGTGAGGTGCGGCAGGCGGGCGGGCGGGCGGGGAGCGGGTGAGGTGCGGCAGGCGGGCGGGCGGGCGGGGAGCGGGTGAGGTGCGGCAGGCGGGCGGGCGGGCGGGCGGGGAGCGGGTGAGGTGCGGCAGGCGGGCGGGCGGGCGGGGAGCGGGTGAGGTGCGGCAGGCGGGCGGGCGGGCGGGGAGCGTGTGAGGTGCGGCAGGCGGGCGGGCGGGCGGGGAGCGGGTGAGGTGCGGCGGGCGGGGAGCGGGTGAGGTGCGGCAGGCGGGCGGGCGGGCGGGCGGGCGGGGAGCGGGTGAGGTGCGGCAGGCGGGCGGGCGGGGAGCGGGTGAGGTGCGGCAGGCGGGCGGGCGGGCGGGCGGGGAGCGGGTGAGGTGCGGCAGGCGGGCGGGCGGGGAGCGGGTGAGGTGCGGCAGGCAGGCGGGCGGGCGGGGAGCGGGTGAGGTGCGGCAGGCGGGCGGGCGGGGAGCGGGTGAGGTGCGGCAGGCGGGCGGGCGGGGAGCGGGTGAGGTGCGGCAGGCGGGCGGGCGGGGAGCGGGTGAGGTGCGGCAGGCGGGCGGGCGGGGAGCGGGTGAGGTGCGGCAGGCGGGCGGGTGAGGTGCGGCAGGCGGGCGGGCGGGGAGCGGGTGAGGTGCGGCAGGCGGGTGGGCGGGGAGCGGGTGAGGTGCGGCAGGCGGGCGGGGAGCGGGTGAGGTGCGGCAGGCGGGTGAGGTGCGGCAGGCGGGCGGGGAGCGGGTGAGGTGCGGCAGGCGGGCGGGGAGCGGGTGAGGCGCGGCAGGCAGGCAGGCGGGGAGCGGGTGAGGTGCGGCAGGCGGGCGGGGAGCGGGTGAGGTGCGGCAGGCGGGCGGGGAGCGGCAGGCGGGCGGGGAGCGGGTGAGGCGCGGCAGGCAGGCAGGCGGGGAGCGGGTGAGGCGCGGCAGGCAGGCAGGCGGGGAGCGGGTGAGGTGCGGCATGGTGCTGGGTAATAGGCTAGTGACCAAACTCCCGCTGGTCACACGTGTCGTTGACAGCATCTGTAGCATGGAAAAAATCATAAACAGATCTCCAAGTTCTGTACTTAATTTTGTAGAACAATGAATTGTTTAGAATGATTAAGTAACAGGCATATATATGAAGACAGATTCAGCAGGAAACGCTCATTAACCGATCAGAATCGGCTAAGTTAAAAATAAAAAAAAGTATACACTTCTGGAAATAAGGCTTAAAAATAGTGCAAATTAAGCAACAGTGCACTTACAAAAAAAAAAAAAAAAAAAAAAGCAGAATGCTTAAAAGCTGAAAAATCTTCAGTTTTTTGAGGACAGCTCAGGTAACACCAACCTTACAGCTCTGTTAACACACACTAACCAACCTTAGAGCTCACGTAACACACTAATGCCACGCATAATCTGCACGGGAGAAGACCGACCCAAGTACACATACCTGAGAAGCTGGGGGTGATGAGCGCCGTCACCCCAGAGGGGAGAGGGGTGGGGGGGTGGGGGGTGACGAGTGTGGGAATGAAGCTGGGGTCGCCTCTGGCACGAGGGTGGGAAGATTCGGCTGGAGGAGGATCATTACTGTAGCTGGTGGGAAGGCTCTCTTGGCTGAGTGAAAGCCTACAAGGAAAGTATTCAGTCAGCCTCTACACGGCTCCAATCATCATCCAATCATCCAGCCCATCCTCCCGTTTTGGTAGTACTAATAGCAACTATGAGGACCATAGTATTATATATATATACCAACGAACAACGAAATTAGAACGTAGAAATCTGAACAAGAGTTGGACAAACCGGGAAAACTATTTTTTACTTGTGCTGCTTTGACAAACTTAACTAACCTAACATGTCTAGGCCTAATGCACACTATCCGAGGCCTAATAAAATACATATGTGCGCTATACTAGGCCTAGGAATATTTAAGTGTGTGTTTTAGCTTCTTTATTTTAAAAGAATTCCTTACTAGTCAGTATACTTCTAGTGTATCTAAAAGTTAAGAACGTACGAATTCTGACTATTGACGATCGTCACAATAGGTACTATCTAAACAGGAAGACGGGTTGCAATCGTCGTAATCCAATTCTCATTCTGCCCAAAATTCTATGCGTGTTAGTGGCTTTGCAAGAATGTAAGAATACCAAACTCATGTAATCTCACAAACCCCATTGTACCCGCTTGTAAATAAATTATTATATGCAACTCCCCCCCCCCCCACCCCCCTAATGATTTGTTAACCATTTTTAACTTGTGCATCTATATAGCAATTTGAAATGGCTCGAGCAGATCTCAAGGTCTCTTGATCAAGCAGCTGTTCCAATTGAAGAGTAATTGGGCAGAGAATAGCTTGAAGTGATCATATCCAAGGATCCATGCGATTGAAATGTTATTACCCCCATGCTACTGTCGAATGCATCTTTAATGACAAATATGAAGGGTGAAAACGACTGACAGAGCCCGGGTGCATGGGGGGGGGGGAATTGTGTAAACCCCTGATTTGTGTCAGTTCAGGATCCGTGTGAGAGCAGTACCACTCATGGTTGCAATTCTTGCAACCATGTTGTGGCACAGTCTATTAAGGCGCGTTTGGGATCCTCTCGGACGTAGGTTCGAATCCTCATTACAGCCCTTGTGGATTTGTTCATTTGACTTCCAGACACCTTAAATGGTGCTCCAGGAAAAGCTCAAGTGTCTTGGTTTGGGTACCAGTTAGGTACTTCGACGGAATTTTGTAAAACATTTTTGATGACTAAATCATATTATACTGTGGCTAAATCTTTCAAGTATAACTGAACGTGCTCCATCAACCGTTTCCCACATTCGGACTAAACTCAATAGATTCCACTGCGGAAAAATATGATTCATCACTGAGAAATTATTTACCTGACAGTCTGTTGCTACCTCAGTGTGGGAGGTATGAAAGCCTCCATTTCCGAGGACGGACTTTTAGTGACTGTATTAGTAGCTGCCGGTGGCCACGATTCCTGTGGGGTTCCTGGTACTGATGAGGCACCCTGCACAATGTGAGTTACTCCCCTGTGTCATCTGGGGTCGGGCTGTCGCGCACTGATGGTACAACCTCTATCTTGTGGATCTCAGCTGTAATAAACCATCAAAAATGCATTAAAGGCATTTCTGATTTTACAGAGGATTATCAATTTGGGAACCACAATGTACTTTGTACTTCACACTGAATAAAGTACTCTGAATAAAGTATTCTTGTGAAGTACACACTTCACACGAATAACAAATTCAGTCTGAGCAATTATCACCATTTTTACATACTGTATGTGAAAAGTTCTTGCTTCTAAGGTTTCTATTGATCGTTTATTTATAAAACCATAACTTTGGGAGTTATACATTTGTATCAAAATTTTGAGCATATTTTGAAGGCCATCGATTTTTTTTTTACAGTAAACTAGACCCTCAAACTAAATTTTATACAGTAGAAAATTAACGTTATATGCCGTTCCGAGCCCATAATTGGTGACATTTTAAATAACACTAATTAGCATTTTTTTCTAGTCACATTATGATGTGTATCCATCAGGAAAAGTTGGAAAATTTACCATGTAGATTATGCACAAAAATACTTTTGTTTGAGGAAAGTTCATAAATGGTTTATCAATTGTGTACCGGGGCCCTTTAAGTGCGATCTTCAAGTGGCTTTAATAAGGGGAACACACAGGATGTAGCTCTACACACATTCGGTTAGTGGTGAACCAAAACTTCCTATCTGTCGAAAAAGGCTTGCTTGCTACTCAAGAACGAGAGAGTTGCCTCCAAGCATAACTGTACAACGGTAAACTAAAAAGGGAACAAAGCAAGCAGAGGGGAAATGAGGGAGGAGGAGGAAGTGGAAAATGAATAGCGTCCATGACCACGTGGACCTTTAACACAAGTGCACACTACTACTACAGTACTTACCCGACTATAAGAGCGTGGACTGGTGTATTCCTGAGAGAGTCGGCAGTGTTTGTGCGCTCTTTGAGGCCGTGCTGTAGGTGCAATTTCAGTCTCCAACGTGTCCTCGGCACTCTTTGTACCCAGGAGGAAAACTAAGTGGAGAACGGTCATCTGATGCGTGTATGTGCACACGGTGGTTTCTGCGCAGCACTGGATAAGCAGATCGAGAAATCCGAGATCATGGAGAGCAGCCTGATGAATAGGGTAGTACTCATCGTAGCACTGGTTGATCTCGTGCGATATGTCAAAAACTCTGCCCAGTTAAATGAAATGCCATGCCCCACTAATATAAAATAAACCAACCTCGGCAAAACCTAGGCCCACTTGTTATTCACCTACAGGATAATTTATTGCAACTAGGAATAATATTTTTTTTTTAATTTAAGACATTAATGAAGAGCAGAAACCAGCCATTTTGTGCGCGCGCCAACCTCGCCAGGTGGTAGAACAATTATTGCTTAGTCTACTAGGCAGTTCCTCAATATGAATATTTGAACGACGGAAGGCAATTAGTCAAATTAACAATCAACTTCACCGACTTAAAATTGCCGCAAAGAGAAGCGAGTAAATTAGCATTAGGGCAAGAGTATGTGTAGGAGAGCCAGCAGGTACAGCACTGGTGCTCTACAACCTCAGCAACTCCCACAATGGTATTGCTAATGGCAGGCTTCTTATCAAGGAAAAAAATACTAAAAAGTGGAGTAATTGTAACACTATAGCCACAAGACCTTATTTGTGGAAATTTGGAACCATATAACCATTTAGTAGTTTTTGAAAACTGCATTCGTGCTTGTCTTTTTTTTTTTACCCTGTAGCAAATTCTGTCAGAACCATTAAGAATTCTGGACTACAGTACACCATTGCAAATAACTAACCCAACACATATGTGAAATTTAATAACATGGTAGTGCATACAAACAATTGGTTCTCCACTCTTATATTTTTAGGTCACCCAACTCGTTAATTTTCAGTCAATAAAACACTAGACAATATCAGAAGTGAATTCTCTGGAGGCTTACCTCTCCAGAACCAGGTACTTCACACAGTTCCAAGTAAGTAAGTAATTATCAAAAGAAGGCACCAAACCGGGAAGGCTATGTAGCACCATCAAATACGCAAAATAATCAGAGGGCGCTAAATATCACCAAGGATGCCAATACGAGAACAAAAACGCATAAGGCGAACGATATCAAAAGTATCCGAGTCACCAAGAATTCTATCGAGGGACAGGTGACCGCGAGGGGCGGTCGGAAAGCAAGACACACGCTCGTCCTGGAAGTCAGGACATTCAAGAAGGACATGCACGACCGTAAGAGGGACAATGCAACTAGGACAATAAGGAGCAGGGCGGCGCTCCATCAAGTGACCATGGGTTAAGCGAGTATGGCCAATATGCAACCTCGCCAGAGCTGTTTCCCACCGCCGGTTACGGAGGAAGGAGGACGGCCACGAGGAAACACAACATTTAAGAGTACGTAGCTTGTTACCAGTAACAGACAACCAAGAAGCCTGCCAACGGGTAAGGACTGAGGAATGGATAACCGGGTAAAAGTCGGAATACCGAATGCCTTTACGAGAGATGGGACAAGAGCGGACAGCTTCCTTAGCGGCAGCATCCGCACGCTCATTTAAAGACACGCCAATATGGCTGGGAACCCAACAAAACTCAACCGACTTAAATTTACTGTGAACGAGAAACAGCCAATGCTGGATCTCGACAACTACTGGATGAACTGGATTAAAGCACCCGAGAGCCATGAGGGCACTACGAGAGTCAACAACAACCACAAAGGAAGACTGACAACGAGAAAGCAGGAGACGAAGAGCATAGAGAATAGCATAAAGTTCCGCTGTAAAGATGCTAGTCTCCGGAGGCAAGCGACACATATAAGTGCGATCAGGAAAAACAACAGAGTAGCCAACACCGTCCGCTGACTTAGACCCATCGGTGAAGACAGAAACGGAGCGGGAGTGAGAAGAAAAGTGCTCGAGGAAAAGGCGTTTTAGAACCGTAGGAGGGGTAAAAGCTTTAGTGATACGAGTCAAGGATGTACAAAACCGCGAAAGAGGGACCCTCCACGGGGGCAAAGAAGGAACAACACGAGGAGAAACATCAGAAATACGAACGGAAAGAGAATCCTGTAGGCGAGATAACCGGACAGAAAGAGGGAGGTGGTGAAGAGGAACAGGAACCGCAGGAGGGGTAAAAGTTAAAGCACGACAGAGGCGAGAGGAAGGATGTTGCAAGGACCGCGCAAGATAGCGAAGACAGTAGCGATCACGGCGGTCCTGGAGAGACAGGAAGCCAGTGTCAACATACAAGCTAAGGACGGGAGTCGAACGAAAGGCACCAGAACTGAGGCGCAACCCAGTATGGTGCAAAGCATCAAGACGGCGAAGAGTAGAAGGAGAAGCAGACGAGTAAGCAGGGCAACCATAATCGAGCTTAGACAAGACGAGAGAGGAATGTAAAGCAAGGAGAGTGCGCCTATCTGCCCCCCAAGAAGTATGGGACAAGACCCGAAGGAGGGTAAGGGCCTTAGAGCACTCAACACGGAGGTAAGAGATATGGGGAGACCAAGACAAACGAGTGTCAAGGAATAACCCCAAAAGCTTCGCGGAATCTTTGTATTCAAGGGGATGACCATAAAGTGACAAAGAGGGACGAAGAACAACCCGTTTCCGCGTAAAAGTCATGGCACAAGTCTTAGAAGTAGAGAACTTGAAGCCATGACCTTTGGCCCAAGACGACACGGAATCAATTGCAAGTTGAAGCCGGCGTTGAAGGAGAGGCGAATCATCACCCTGACAACAAAGGGTAAGATCATCGACATAGAGAGCGGAGAAGACACCAGAAGGAAGAGAGGAAAGAAGACCATTGAGGGCAACCAGAAAAAGAGTAGTGCTCAGAACACTACCCTGGGTCACACCTTCGTATTGCTGAAAAGAGGGAGACAGAGCAGTACCAAGGCGCACCCGAAAGGAACGACGAGAGAGGAAGCTGCGGAGAAAGAGAGGGAGATGACCACGAAGGCCAAAAGAATGAAGTTGAGATAGGATATGATAACGCCAAGTGGTGTCGTAAGCCTTTTCTAGGTCAAAAAGGACGGCAACAACGGAGGTCTTCGCAGCAAAAGCAGTACGAATATAGACCTCCAAGTTCACCAGGACATCTGTCGTGCTACGGCACTTGCGGAAACCAAATTGAGAAGGGGAGAGGAGGTGATGGTGTTCCAGGAACCACATCAGACGAACGTTAACCATACGTTCAAAGAGTTTGCAGACAACTTGTGAGAGCAATAGGGCGAAAGTCCTTAGGGGAAGTACCCAGAGACCCCGGTTTGCGAACAGGGAGGACAACGGCATCGAGCCAGTCCTCAGGGACTGACGACGACTCCCAGATCCGATTATACAGACTCAGTAAATACCGAGACGTGCTCGGAGGGAGATGGCGAAGCATCTCAATGAATACCATCGGAGCCCACCGCCGTAGAACCGCAGAGGGCCAGGGCAGAACGAAGTTCAGAGAGAGAGAAGGGATCATTATAGGGAAGCTGAAGATGAGTGCAGAAATCTAAAGGACGAGACTCAAGGACAGGTTTACGAAGAAGGAAAGATTGGGGAAGATGAAGACCAGAGCTAACAGAAGAAAAGTGGGAACCCAGTTCGGAAGCAACCTGCAACGGGTCCGCCACAAGAGTATCATGGAGGTGAAGGACCGGTGAAACATCGGGAACGAACTTACCCGCTATCTTGCGGATACGCTTCCAGATCTGGGCCAGAGGGGTCTCTGACGTAATTGTTGAGCCATAAGATGCCCAACATTCACGTTTAGCCGTACGGATGGCCCTACGGGCCACCGCACTCGCTTTCCGAAAGAAAAAAGAATCGGTCGTCTGCCTACGGCAGTGCCTCTTCCAGGCTGCACGCTTACAGCGGACAGCCCGAGCACAGTCGGCATTCCACCAGGGAACGCACTTCCGTGGACCCCGAGAGGAAGAGCGAGGAATAGAGCGGAGGGCAGCGTTGAAGACAGTGTCATGAAAAAGGAGGAGAGCGCGAGAGAGAGAGGCAGAAGGGAGAGGTCAGGGAGAGCAGCACTGAGGGTAAATAGGGTCCAGTCTGCCTTAGCAAACTGCCACCTAGGGAAAGAGAGGGAAGGGCGAAAAGAGAAAAAGGAAACAAGGATGGGGAAATGATCACTTCCATGGAGGTCATCAAGAACCTGCCACGTGAATTCTAAGTAAAGAGAAGAAGAGCAGAGAGAAAGATCAAGACAAGAAAGGGTGCGAGTCCGAGAGTCCAAATGAGTGGGCTCACCAGAATTCAGAAGAGACAGGGAAGAAGAGGAGAAACGGCTCAAGGAGGCGACCCCGGGTATTCGTCAGAACGTCACCCCAAAGAGAATGACGACAATTGAAGTCACCCAGCAGGAGCACAGGCTCCGGCAAGGAGTCCAGGAGGTGTTTCAAATCAGGAAGAGAGAGCGGGACACTTGGGGGGAGATAAATGGAACAAACTGTGTACCATTTCCCCACAAAGATACGAGCAGCAGAACAATGGAGAGGCGAAGGAAAAAGTAAAGGAACAAAGGGAACATCAGCCCGAATCAAGAGAGCAGAAGAATTAGAAGCCCCAGCAATGGCTTTTTTTTTTTTTTTCTACCACAGACGTGGCCACACATTTACAATGCTAACCAGCATATATACATTTTCTTCTGTCCTCCATGGACAGGGTTAGAGAAGTGTTAAACATACAGTTCAAGGGTTTATTGAACACCAATGGCTGGTGGGGGGAGAGAAAGGAATAGCCACGAAAACGACCAGGACGAGCACCAAGCATTGGCTCCTGGAGACACACAAAGGGGCAAAAACCGCGAAATCAGAAGTTGGAGTTCGAGGAAATTGGCGTAATAACCTCGAACGTTCCATTGAAGAATGGACAACGACGAGAAGAGAAAGGACAAAAACAGAGAACAAGGAAGAAACAAAGGCGAAAGAGCAACAGAGCACGTTAAAGAATATCAGGGTCGGGATCAGGGTCAGCAAAGTCAGGGTTTGGGGGCATGGGTAAACTGAGCAAAGACGGAGGGAAGGAAACGGGAGAACAGATCAGAGGTGGGCGGGCAGGGTCCGAAGGAGGAGGAGGAAGAGGAGGAGACAACGGAGAGGAGCCGTCAAGGACAGCAGCAGGAGGAGGGGGAGTAGAAAGAGGGGAGCGCACCCCAGCAAGAGCAGCAACCGAAAGGGAAGCAGGGGCCAAAGAAACCTCCATAGCAGGAACAGGGGGCGCAAGCACTGAAACGGGAGGGGAAGGAGCAGAGCCAGAAGGAGGAGCTGAGGAAGAAAGCGAAGCCTTCTTACCCGCCGGGGAAAAGGAAGGAGAGGAGCCAGGCTTACGCTTCTGACTTAAAGAGACCGGTGTCCCAGCAACTACGTACCGGGCAACGGATTCCAGGGGCCAGATTCACGAAAGCACTTACGCAAGCACTTGCGAACGAGTACATCTTTTCTCAATCTTTGGCGGCTTTGTTTCCAATTATTAAACAGTTAATGAGCTCCGAAGCACCAGGAGGCTGTTTATAACAATAACAACAGTTGAATGGGAAGTTTTCATGCTTGTAAACTGTTTAATAAATGTAACCAAAGCCGTCAAAGATTGAGGAAAGATGTACTCGTTCGTAAGTGCTTGCGTAAGTGCTTTCGTGAATCTGGCCCCAGTGTCTCAACAGGAGAAGCCGAACGAGAGCACACACGACGGCCGTTAGGAGAGCGATGGACATCCGCCCGCACCGACAGGCGGTGGGGAGAGCCGATAGATGGAGGAAGAGGATGGGAAGGAGGATCGGAGGGGGACGAGGAAGAAGACACAGAAGACACGACAGACCGGGTAGAAGGAAGGGGAACCCCAGACAGAGAACCAGGAGGAGGATCCTTCGGGAGAGAACCCAAAGGAACAGAGGAGGGGGCAGTGGGCGCATCAGGGTCCAAGGCCCGGAAACGGTTGCGAGTCTGAGGAAGGCGAGAAGGACGAGGAGAGGAAGAGCGCAACACGCGAGCATAAGAGATATTAGCATAAGGCGGGAGCCGGCGAACCTGGCGCCTCGCCTCAGGAAAAGATAAACGCTCCCGGTGCTTCAGGTTGAGGACGGCTGCCTCAAGCTTGTAATGGACACACGCACGGGAGAAGGTAGGATGGGCCTCACCGCAGTTGAGGCAACGAGCCTGGGGAGAAGTGCACTCCGACTTAGAGTGACCTTCGCCACCACACAAAGGACAGAGAGAGACAGTCCCGGAGCAGCGGAGGGCACCATGCCCAAACCTCCAGCACTTGTTGCAGAGCCGAGGAGAAGGAATGTACTCCTGGACAGAGCACCTGGCACCAGCAAGAATGACAGAGGGTGGAAGGGTCCTACCATCAAAGGTAATCTTCACAACCCGGAGGGGTTGACGGCGACTACCACGAGGGGGACGAGTAAACGTGTCCACCTGGAGAATAGAATGGCCCTGGGCAGCGAGGATATGTCGAATATCGTCGTGGCAGTCGCGCAGGTCCCAAACACCGGTTGCAACATGGGGCGGGAGCAAAATAGTGCCAACACTGGCATTCAACTGAGCGTTCTTCGAGACCCGAACGGGGGTCTCGCCAAGGCAGGATAAGGCAGCCAAGCGGGAAGCAGCATCCTGAGAAGGAGCAGCAACGACACGAGTACCGAGACGAGTGGGGTTGAAAGTAATGGAGGCATCCACGGAATCAATGAGATGTCGATGAAGGGAGAAATCGTCAGGAGGCGCAGAATCAAGAGGGAGGAGATCAAAATATTTGGCCCACGAAGTGGGACCAAACAAGGCTTGATAGGTAGCAGAACTGGAAGGAATCGAGCGAGGGCGGCCGTGACGAGGACGGCGGTGAGAACCCCCAGAGAGAGAGAGGGGTTAAAAGGCGCAGTAGTTACAACTAGAGAAGGAGCCGCGCCAGGGGACGAGGTAGTCACCACTGGGGGCTTGGGGCTCGACCCAACCACAGAGGAGGGAGGGGAGCCAGGGGAAGGAGTCAGAGAGGCCAAAGGAGGAGCAAGGTCGGGGCCAATGCAGCGGAGGCTACAGAGCCCGGTCTTCCAATACGGACCGACGCGGGGGCTTGGTCGCCCACCCCACGAGCCTGAGAAGGTAAACCAGAAGCAGCCGAAACAGGGGTTATCATCTAGACGAAAAGAAGAATTCACTCACGAATGTGCCCCCACACCCACCATGGAGCCACAATTAGAGGCAGGACACCCAACAAGAAGCTATCGCCGATCTTGTCGGGGCCTCCTAGGGGTGCGTCGTGAGTATACGCCCCACAAACGCCACCTTAAGAAACCGACAGTCCGTCGAGATCGGGTTCAGTGACGAAGTGGGGATTGACAATAAAAGGTTCCCCTCGCTCTCGACGTCGGGTACTGCAGTTCTACGGGTGCATGAGTATGCCTCCTCAAGCACCCGGGCGTCAAAATAGAAGAAGTCCATGGAAGAACCAGAACGAGCAAAAGGTCGGCAGGAAACGGCATGCAGATAGGAGAAGAGGGGGGGAGAAAAACGAAACAGAAGGAAAAGGAAAAGGTGCCCAGCAGAATTGGAGAGGACGGCAGCAGGAGCACAAGGCTAGAAAAGGACAGAGGACTGTCCTAAGGAGCATCACACTCCGGCAGCCGCCCACGAAGCCCCCACACGGCGACAACGAGCTGAGCGGGGAGGGGGACAGTTCCAAGCGCCCCATTCACAGGCAATGTGCAATAATGGTCGTTTTTGTTGCCATGGAAGCCAATGGTCTTCATCCTGCTGCGTCAGCAACTCCAAGATGTCCATCTGAGTACAAGAGAAAATTAATCTGGAACCGTGCAACAGAAAATACTGTACACAACTTTGGATGTACGTATAACCTGATATTCCCCTTTCCCCAGAATTAGTCTCTTCCTACCCTACAAAATATAATAATAGCCTAGTCATGAAATCCAATTACATTTTTAAACAAATTTCTTAACATTTAATTCCCAAGGTAATATGTAATTTATTTTAGTCAATGTAGTTTGTCATTAGAGCCTAGAAACACCAGCAAAACTTGCATTAAAATTACGATAAGATTTTGAAGGACAAACTATAGCATCAGTTATAGAAACTTATACCCTCGGCATTTTACATTATTCAAATAAAAGTTTGCCATCTCACCTGGTCTCCATCTATGACGAAATATATGGCATTCTGCAGCTTGTCACTCTATCAGTCCCCTATGGCCACATCTGGTACACCTGCAAGAGAACAAAACCTCTTGTAGTGCAAGTACAGCGAGGACATGGACATGTACACAATCAAAACCTCTACGTTTAGTATAGCATCTTTCACTCGTTTTCCCCAGAATAGAGGACAATGTATAAAACCTACACCACCAAATGTATAGGCATATCACGAAAAAGAAATTGTCACAATCTTCTCACACAATTACGCTCGTTATTGTGCCAACACCACGGACACAGCTCTGATAAAAATTAGCTGGGAGATGAAGCTGTATGTATAGGGCAGGCACGAACTGTTTCAAGTGAGGCCAATGATCCCTCAACTTCTCCATGGTTCACTACACGCCATCGCCTCGCAGGGAGAGCTGCTGACACTGCAAACATCCGTTACCACTAACTAGCCTCGTCCACACTGCTAGCATCATAACCGAGTCCAGAAAATGAGTCTTCCATATTCACTGGGTACAGGAATGGCAGCTGGCACAGCTGGTGAAATGATCTGGCAGAGGTGTTGACCTGGGATGCAGCAGCGTGGTGTAAGCCGTGCACTGAACACCCCTCGGTATAATGTCAGTTTTCAGAGTCTAAATCACTGGTATCCGATCGTTAAGTTAGGTCATTACCAGGTTAGGGTTATCACCATCAGTCTGATTTGTACAGCGGGTATTTCCATCTTCCGTCTTGCTCTAACCCACCTTATTGGATGCTGCACTTCCCTCCTCGCTATAACTAAGCTCAGAGGTACGTTCCCTGGTGGAATTCAAACTATACACCAATCTTCACTTGTGTTCCTCACGTGTGCCCCAAAGAATGAAGCGATTTGATAAAATACCATGCCCAAGATTACCATTAGTGTGCCGGCGGGATGATGGGGAATTAACCTCGGCTACCATCATCTTTTGTCTGGTCGTGACGGTCGAGTGGTTAAGGGGGCTAATACACCAATTGCAAAGTGCTCATGGCAGTATGGGTTCGAGTCACTTCTGGGGTGCGAGTTTTCAGTTAATATACACCAAGTATGCAGCCAGGAAAAGATACCAACAAGCTCTTGATTCTTTCCTTGTTTCGGAAGGTGAAAATACTAGCCATAATGTTCACAGTGTGAAATAGACTACATTACTTCTACGCATCATGGAACCCTCATGCTCCTTTGCAATACAACCTTGTGGAAATGGATTAAAATACAGGATTTATTTACAGGAATGTGATAATCAGTGGAACAGGAGCACCGCTCCGGCACCTCTGCAAGTGGATGATGGAATGGCGGGGGGCGGTGTAGTAAAAATGTGTATGGTATCAGTGGATACCGTCGACGATACATAAACGTGGACAATTCATAGTTGTAAGGATGTAACTGTACTGTAATAGTTTGATCAATAAAGCCACAAGTCTGGCAAAGCATTTCTTTAACCTCGGGGAGGGGGGAGGGAGGAAGAGACGAGAGCTTATTGGTGATGGTTGATCGTGGTAGGAAAATATTTTTTATAAAATTCAATATTTGAGTTTTTATATATTTAAAAAGTAAACTGGCCGAATTTTACTGGTACGAATCTGGAAATATAATATCTGACCCAAGTGGATATTATATTTCCAGGAGCTTCCATTTCTTCTTATTTCTCCCAGCTTCCTGTCCATTCATGCGAGAAACTGAGAAAGTTGCCAACTTACTGCTTTGAATGTGAATATTCAGCGATAATGTTCATGGCTTGGGCAGTACAGTACTTCAGACGACATGTGTATTCTATATTCATACAATAGTATATTTTAAGAAATACTAAACAGGTAAAAAAACTGCTACACACAACTTTACATAATTTAGTGTTTTGGGGTGGTACTAGAGTCATGTGGCATACTGAGTTGGCAACTGCTTGTGTGTTTCAGAGGCATTAGTAGAGTGGCAGCTGGTGGTCCCTGGATTATTATTTCTTCTTCTTGGTAGTTTGCATGAAGGGTTTGTCCTCTTGCTGACTGCACCAGTACAGATGTTGGGAGACGAGTTTATGTTGAGGATGTTGCGTTGTGCTGTAGATAGAGGAGCGGCGACTAAAACAGAGGTGTATGTTAGAGGGAGACTTGCCGTACCGTAGGGCGCCCTGCATTTCTCTAAACCGGAACCATTTTCTCCCCAAAAAATACCATAATGTCTTCCAAGCAAACAATGTGTACTTTCGTAAACAAAATCAGGAGTGCAAGTAGAATAACTTACAGGAGACTGATAACGATAACGGTGAAAGTGGGGAAAAAATTGTGCTTCGACTGCTTCTAGTTCAAATTTTCAAACTGGATCCATATGCAATTCAGAAAATAATGGGACTTTCAAGTCTAACTTTTATTCCTGTTCAGGTTGTAGCGACTTCAGTATCCTCCCTACAACACTGCCGAGTTGAGGAAAAACGGCAGAGGAGCAGAAGAGAAGCAACCGACCAGCTGGGGTCAACAAGCAGAGAAGCACGAGACCACTCACACTCTCCATGGGTTTGTACAGTTGTAGAAAATAATTTTATATACGAGTGAGCGAGTGAGGATCAGGAGACTTGTTTACTTAACCCTTGTCTGGTGGATATTAGTGCACTAAAGTGCACATTCCACACCAGTGTTTCCTCAGACAGGGTGTAAACAAACCATGTCACCCACATTAAGGGGGCCTCGTAGCCTGGTGGATAGCGCGCAGGACTCGTAATTCTGTGGCGCGGGTTCGATTCCCGCACGAGGCAGAAACAAATGGGCAAAGTTTCTTTCACCCTAAGTGCCCCTGTTACCTAGCAGTAAATAGGTACCTGGGAGTTAGTCAGCTGTCACGGGCTGCTTCCTGGGGGGGTGTGTGTGTGGTGTGGAGGGGAAAAAAAAGTAGTTAGTAAAACAGTTGATTGACAGTTGAGAGGCGGGCCGAAAGAGCAAAGCTCAACCCCCGCAAAAAAACACAACTAGTAAACACAACTAGTAAACACATTCATGATACCAACATATCTTCCATCTGACCCAGAGGCATGATTTGCTCAATTAGAGGCCTGCTTAGATGCTTACAAGTTAACCAATGATGCAGAACAATATGCACTCACGGTGACGGCATTGCCGCCAGTTACCATTCAAGAGGTACGAGGTGTGGTTATAACACCTCCAACCACACAGATTCGTCGCCTGAAGACTGCTCTACTCGCTACAACCAGGTGTTTGGCTGGTGCCAAACCGCCGCCAGCGTGACCTGCTCCTTACCAGTAGTAGCTATTGCAGCCTCGGGGATCGGACACCATCCCAAATGCTTCAGCAAATGCAGTTCTTGCTACGGCCGGCGAGTGGAGCCTGTGACAATGACCAGTTCCGGGTTCTGTTCCTACAACACTTGCCCTTACACATTCGCATGCTACGCCTTGCCCAGAGCGACAACGTGACACCATAGCCTGACAAAAATTGAAGACCGAATCCATAGTGCACCAGGCAACTCGCCCTGATCAGGAAATGCGCTTGCCTCTGACTACTCGACAGTGATGATCCAAATGAACAGCCAACACCTCAGTGTTATTCAGAGCCGCCAACATTCCCAGTTCAAGTCCCGCAGCCCGTCCTCGATGGTCGACTCCAGCCCAGACTGCTACCAACATCGCAGATATGGGGCTAGATCCCGGAACATCCACCAGCCGTGTGCTTATTCGGGAAACTGTTCCGGCGGAGTCTCAACGGCTAGCAACTGTGCCGCCTTGGATGATTTACTTATATATGGTCAGTTTTACCTTCCGGCTCCGTTACCTGGTTGACATGGGGTCCTTCAGTTTGTTCTCCCGCCTCCAGCACACAAGCCACCTCGCACTCCACACCACGACATGGTTGCTGCCAACGGTTCTGTCATACGTACTTACGCCAATAGTATGGTCACTCGATTTTGCTGACCTTGGTCGCTTCATATGGACGTTCCGCGTTGCTGAAGTTAACATGCATATACTGGGTCAATTTCTTTTGCTATCACAACCTCTTTGTGGATGTGACGTGTGGCAAGTTCCAGTGGGCGAGTACAGAGCAACGGCTACTCACTAGCCATGCTCCGCATAACTAACCCGCAGAACCTTCTGGAGGAATTTGAGGACATCAAGCCCCAGCTGCCAAATGACAAGGTTAAGCATACAGTCACCCATCATATTCGTACCTCAGGCCCACCAACCTACACTCTACCGCGCTGACTGCCGCCAGAGTGTGTCCAGGTGGCCAAGGGCGAATTTGACAAGCTGTTAGCTGCTGGTATTGTCCAACGCTCTGACAGTGCCTGGGCATCTCCACTGCATATGGTTCTGAAGACAACTCCAGGAGAATGGCGTCCCTGTGGGGACTACAGGGTGCTAAATGTTCACACCCTGCCAGACAGTTACCCAATCCCACACATTCAAGATATTTCTATTATGCTACCAGGGAATCCAGATTGGGCTACAAGTAGCCAATTGGGCTACTTTTGAGAGCCTCCGTGCTCCCAAATTTTAAATTTCACTACTTGCGACTTTTTGGGCTAATTTAGAAGCAAATTTGGCTAATTTGGGCTATTAATATTAAGAAACTCAATGATGATTATTTATGCTTTTATAAGATGATGTGTACAAATCACAGCCCCGTCCAGCAGCCTGATTGACTAGACCACTTACCGCAGGAGGCCTAGTCAGAGACCAGCCCCCTGCGGACATTGATCCTAGAACCTTCGAAAGAAAAAGTAACCAAGACAAGGTAATCCTCCTAAGGGGCCATAGATTTCCCAACCTTAGTTGTCATTAATACTTCATCCCAAAAGCTACGACTGGTTCCACAGATCTTCATTACGGAGAGAAAGTTATCTAGAAAATTACAGATTGATAAGTGATGGGAAAGATCCCATACAGTTAATACCTATCAGGAAGACGATGGTTGGTAAGGAGCGGTAGTGTAAAGCGGCTGTTAGATCAGTGGGATTCTTTAACAACATTACCAAATAGTTTTTTTCCCCCTTGTGATATGTTGCAAGGCAACTATTTTCAATGTACCGTGATCCCTCCAATAAGCTATATTTCACATGTATCAAACCAATCCTAAATTATTTTGAAAGGATGAATTGACTATCAAAAAGATGAAGCAGATCACTGTAGCCTTCACGATGTCTGAAAACTTCACTTTTGGAATGCTCAGAAGAATCGTGCATCTTTATCATGTAAAGCTTCATGTTAATTTCAACTACAATTCTATATATCTGCTCTTGGAGAAAGTGAACTTTGGTAACGAATTTTCAACACTTCTGGCAAGTAACTGACAAAATATTATAACCCAGGAAAACTTTCAAAATATTCAAGAGAGATGGCATATTTTTTTAGTTAAAGCTTGCAAATAGCTTCTTTCTCGTATTCGAAGTAACTTTGAAACTAAGAAAGGTGAAAAATCTCACCTATTATATGCCTTAGCCACACACGGCCACCATTTTCAGAACTTCCATTAGTACTTTCTGACCAATCGAAGCTTAGTGAAATTGAAAGTCCATGGCGCATACTGTTAACCATTGACTGGTCATACATTTTTGAGGGACAAATTCCAACATCTGGATCGTCCTTTTAGACCAAGCCAATAACTTAAGAATGCTGCTGGCGATCCCATACCTCACCGAGTTTGCATTGAAAATATACAGCTTGCCAATCAGTAATGCCCTTGTTGAACGGGTATTTTCGAGAACAACATATGTGAAAACTAAACAGAAATCGAATGGGACTCGAGCTTTTGACATCAATCTTGAGAATCAAAACATATCTTTAAGAAAACGGAACTTTTTGCTCGACATTTGAACCACTCGTGTCAATGCTTAAATATGAGTGCAGTATACAAGAACGAGGTTGTGGATGCAAATCCAGACGATCTTCTTGATAATCTTCAACTGTGAAGACGTAGAAGGACTCCTCACCCATTATGCTTCATACAGTAAATATTGGTATGTTATCCTATTAACATTTTTTTATATATATATATAAATGCAGAGATAATATTAATAAAACTTAAAATCGTGTAATGTACTCTATATATCAAAATATTACTTTGAAACCCGTTTCAGCCACTAAAAAAATTGGGCTACTCTTATTACAAATTCGCTACTTTTAGACCGTCAGAAATTGCTACTTTCAGCAATTTGGTTCTGGCAACCCTGCATGCTACATGGGGCAACAACATTCTTTAAAGTATATTTGGTGCGAGCATTTAACCAAATCCCAGTGGAGCCAGTGGACATACCCAAAATGAAATTACAACACCGTTTGGCTTGTTTGAATTTATTAGGATGCAATTTGGTCTCCATAAGGCAGCTCAGACATTCCAACGCTTCATTATATCAGGTCGTCAAAGACCTACCCTTCCGCTATGCCTACATTGATGACCTAATAGCGAGTTGCTCTCCGGCTGACCATTGGAAGCATCTTCGTATACTTTTTACTCGCCTCTGCGACTATGGCCTACAGATTAATCTGGAGAAATGCATATTCAAGGTTTCCGAGCTCAACTTCTTGTGACGCGAAGTGTCTTCCACAGGTATTCTTCCACTGGAGAAGATCGAGGCTATTCGAGATTTTCCAACACCCACCACAACTAAGAAGCTAGAAGAATTCCTGGGAGTGGGTAATTTTTATCATAGGTTTAACCCACACTGTTCTCACATCCTGAAACCTGTATATGACTTCTTGTGTGGGTGTAAGCAGGTGTCCAAAGTACCCCTGCTATGGTCACCAGAGGCAGAGGTGGCATTCACCAACCTTAAGCAGGCGCTAGCTCAACTCTCTCTCCACGCCCATCCAGTATTCGATGTGCCAACTAGCCTCTCAACAAATGCCTCCAACACTGTTATAGGAGCAGTACTCCAATTTATCGACACCTGGCGACCCAATGCTTTCTTTTCAGCAAGCTTAATGCCAGCAGACAAAATACAGCCCATTTGACAGGATTGCTACCAGTCCATTTGACAGGGATTATTATTGTTAAAGATTCGCTACCTGGAACAAAAAGTTCAAAGTAGCACGGGCTATGGTGAACCCGTAGTGCCTTTTTTTTTACAGGGAACTCCTTGCTATATATGCTGCCATTCAATACTTCAGGCATTTTCTCAAGGTATGTGACTTCCACGTCCTCACCAGCCACAAACCACTGGCTGCTGCCCTGGCAGCAAAGGGATATTCCCACTTGCTGCAAGTTACTCGAAATTTGAGCTATACGTTGTTACGGTGCCCTCTCCTATTTCTTTCGTTTGCCTGCTTTAAGAGTCTTAGCAGCTCTCCCTACTGATTCTCTGAGGTACAAGGGAGTCTGTTGATATATGTGGCGACCAGACCGGCCACCAGATAAGGGAGAAATTTACACAAGTTGTAGGTAAGGGGAAAGTGGCGCCCTGATATAAATGAAAGAGTACCCCCTACCTGCAGATCCGCCTTTTTGTAGAAAAGGCTAGCCGTGTGCGGATTGGGTGGCGTGGGTCACGGGCTACCAATCAGAGCCCGTCGTGACGTCACCGAGTGCCCCGGGCAGCGCCAACGTCAGAGTTGACCTGACTGTGGAGGTGAGAGGACGTGCCTCTGTCAGCTCGAGGAATTGAGGCTGTACAAGCCTTATTCAGTGGATTAAACTAGCCATCGCAGCCCACCATAAGCTATTGGAGACCCTGCGCTTCTGGGAAGCAAAAAGGAACCAAGTTCATTGAGCAAATGAGTGCCAAACTTGGAAAATAGTCGGCGACGACGCTGGGCGGCGCCGCTGGATGTTGAGGTCTGGAAGGTGCGGCTGGCAGGCCTAGCTGTGACTGGGTCATATCCACTGAGGGTTTTGGAGGGACGACACCGTTCCTAGGACGAGGATCAATGCCTTGTGGAAGGGACGAGTGTGTGAATAGTGATTAGCTCAGTGCCCATTGGTGAACCAGGATTGAGATAGCCGAATCTCTGATTGGAACGGCGACGACGCGAAGGTTTCACGTCACCTGAGGACCTGTGGAACGTTCCTGGATCGTCAAGGATCGACTCTGGAAGCGTGGGAACCTCACACCATCGAGGGACAGGCGTCGTGAGCCAGGAATGTAAGGTAGATCAATTTTTCCCTCCCATTACCCCTTGTGTGAGTAGGCTAGATAGGCCACAATATTTACTTATGTATGTGGCAGTATGACATTAATACTTTAGTAGTAGAATAGGCTGCAGGGCAGCTTGTGTCCAGGACTGTTGGAGAGTGTGTGTGGATGGCAGGACAGTTGAAGAAGAGGTGCTGACTTGGTGAAGAGGCCCTTCTGTGAGTGTGACTCCTGTCTAATCTGCCCAGTTGAAGGAGTGGTTGGAGGTCGTGAAAGAAGAGCTGCTGAAGATCTCCAGATTTTTTTATCCTTATTTTCATTTTCATGTATTGCTTGTGATTGTATGTGTGATCATGTAATTTGTGTCGGTAAATTCACACATTTTACCATTGTGTTTAAGTGTGCCTCCATTATAATATTTCTGTATGAGCATACACGAGGGTTATAGTACCACCTAGGGAACGTCGCATTCTCTATAGAAGTTCTTATCGTCTGAAAAGTGGTAAAGCAGCACAGACTTATATAAGAGTGTACCCTTAGCCATCCGGCTGGTATCAGAGCCTGACTGGTGGCAATAGGTAACGTAGTGGCTGGAGAGAGGTAAAGCCACACAGATTTTTATGGGAGAGTACCCTGGGCCGACAGTCCAATAGCAGATCTATGGGAGTAGCAAAACACTGGCAACAAACAGTATAGAATACCCCCACTGAACTGCATCGCTGGGGTGCAGATATACTAACCCAGCTGGCGACCTTGTTAAGAAGAAGATAGAGAAGGCAGGCGGGAAAGGAGTTCCTGCAACCTTTTTGTCTGGCAGGCAAGACTCTGGGGAGAATTTATTGTTATAAGGCAAGCCCGAGTCTTCCTTCACTCCTCCACGGGTCTAGGCCGGAACTGCTGATAGCATTTTCCCCGTGGTTGACTGAAGGGCTTCCAGGGTGAATCAGTGACACCCCCTTCAGTGGTGGAAGCAAAGCCCTGCGGTGGTGGGCATTGCTGGTCCTCTGTGGGACCAAGGAGAGACTGGTGAATCCCGGGAGTCTGAGAGGCTGTGTATTCTGCCTTCTGAGCAGCCGAGTGCTAGCGGAGCCCCGGCCCACCCCCCGTGATAACGTATATCCCAGTTCACGAAGGACATCAGGCACGTGAAGGGGACTGAGAATGTAGTCGCCGATGCCCTCTCGACCTGGCTATTGTGCACATTTGAGAACCCACATCGACTACACAGAAATTGCTAGAACCCAGTGACAGGACCTGGAACTCTTACAATTTTACACCTCTTCCTCAGTACTTCAGCTCATCTATGGACCTGTGCCTAATTCCGAAGATGCTATACCATATGACGACTCTCATTGGCGTCCTACGGCCATATATGCCAAAGACTCATTGGCAGAGGATCTTCACGGCTCTCCATTCCTTTGGCTCACCTGGGTATCCGAGCTACACTACGCCTTCCTGACCAAACGAATGGTACGGCCAGGAATCAACACTGATGTTCGAAGTTGGGCTTTGAACTGCCTCCAGTGTCTACAATCAAAGATATATCGACACAAAGACGCCTCTTCAGAACTTTCCGTTACCGTTGGCCAGATTTGAAGTAGTGCATGTGGATATCGTCGGTCCATTTCCTCGATCCGGGAAATGCTCATACCTACTATTGACCTACCTACCATCTGGAGAAGCGTATTGACCGCTTCTCCAGATGGCCCGAGGCAGTTCCCATGGTGGAAATGGGAGGCGAGTCAGTAGCCCTGACTTTCCTTCATGGGTGGGTCTCCCATTTTGTAGCCCCTGCAAAGATTGTCACGGACCAGGGTCGACAATTTTAATCACTTGTGGAAGGAACTCGTGCGGTTCCTTAGTAACATACAACCAAACTACAGCCTACCATCCTCAAGCTAATGGGATGTTTGAACAGTTTCACCGCCATCTGAAGGCGGCTCTAAGGGCAAAATCAGACCCAACTTCATGAAAAAACAACCTTCCATTGGTACACTTCTGCATCCGTTCGTCAACTAAAGAGGACAGTGGGTTCTCAGCGGCTTATCTTGTATATGGTTCCGATCTCCCCCTTCCTGGCGATCCGATCACTCCATCATACAATGAGCCGATGGACACGTCGGCCTTCATGGAGCGACTTTGAAGGGCGATGTCGCAGATTCACCTTATGCCCCTTCGTCACCCATCTACATGCTCTTCCTATATATCCCAGGACGTTCTCAATGTTAGCCATGTGTTTCCAAGGGTTGACGCGGTGTGTCAGCCGCTACAGCAGCCATATGAGGGATCTTTCCGCGTGCTGTCGAGGACTCCAAAAACTATAACTATCGACTGTCAGGGTGCTGAAGTGGTTGTCTCGATTAATCAGGTGAAAGCAGCACATTGACCCCACGCCAGCAGTGGTGATCCCAGCTGCTGCTGCTGCTGCTGCTGCTGCTGCTGCTGCGGTCTGTTACCCATACCAACAAACTGAATCTCCACCAGTAGCAGTCCCTCTTCCTAAAGATGTACCTACCGATTTTTTTCATCTACCGATACCATCTCCAGATCTGAGCCTTCCAGCGCCTGCAGATGACTGCATGGACAACAGTGATGACAACGACAACATGGAAGGTCACACAGGACGCACAGTGCACCGACCTGCCCGATTCCTGGAGACTGGTACTTCGTTGTCTTGAGAGAGGGAGGGGGTGGAGAGTACTGTAGTGACTTCAGTACCCCCTACAACATGCGGAGTTAAGGGGGAAAACGGCAGAGGGGCAGAAGAGAAACAACCGACCAGCAGGGGTTATCTTTAGATTATCTCCAGATGATTTCGGGGCTTAGCGTCCCCGTCCTCGACCAGGCCTCCTTTTTGTTACAACCCCCCCCCCCTCCCCAGGAAGAAGCCCGTAGCAGCTAACTCCCAGGTACCTATTTACTGCTAGGTGAACATATCAGGGTGAAAGAAACTGCCCATTTTTGTTTCCGCCTCCACCCGGGATTGAACCCGGAACCTCAGGACTACGAATCCTTAGCGCTGTCCACTCGGCTGTCAGGCGCCTGATCAGGGGAGATCAACAAGCAGAGAACCACAAGACCAGATGCACTCACACCCTCCTTGGGTTTGTACACTTGTAGAATGTGTGTTGCTCAGACTTGTGTTTACTTAATCCTTGTCTGGTGGATATCAGGGCAATTATATGCATTTCGACTGTAAAAATGTGGATAGAAAAAAAAAATGGGCAACCTATCCATGGTTAGACTTCAGGTATGATAAATTTGTGTAAAGTATGTGCAAACATAAGCAATGTAACACTTCACTTTAAGGGTTTAACACTATCAAATGAGTGGCAGATGTTACCAAGTACCCTATTATGGCAACCCGTCCTTAAATAATGTTGCTTTTTGCTCGTATGCGCGCCATGACCAAAAATGGACGTGATTTGAAATGAAATCGACTCACGAAAGTGATTTACTGTCCCGTTTTCTGTTTGAGTCCTCCCGACTTAATTGAAAGTTTCCTAACCTTACCGAGTAACATTTTTCCTCGATTTTTTTGAAACTTTAGGAGAATTTCCTACCCTACTAACCTGCCAAAGGACCCTTGACTTACTGTTGAAACAAACTACGGAAAGCTCACAATGCTGATTTACGTGTTGAAAATGTAGCTAGTGAAGATGTTCTTGGAAATTTGTGCAATGTCTTTAGATGCAAAGCATTCATGGCACCTAGTTCAATTTTGCGTGCCATATTATTTAGCACAAGAGACATTTGAAATTGGGAAGTTTGGAGGAATACCATATCAAGAAACAAGAATATTGTCTATTATTAACAGTTTGTTACTAGTCTTGTGAACAATTTCCGGCACCGCATGTTCCAGCCCATCCTCCTGTTTCGGTAGTACTTATAGCAACGATGAGGACCATAGTACACACACCGACGTACAACAAAATTAGAACGTAGAAATGTAAACTACTGAGTTGAACCAGAAAACTTTTTTTTACTTTGACAAACTATAACACATCCTAACTTCCCTAGTACTAATATAGTACGTGTGTGCGCGCTATACTAGACCTAGGAATGTG
The DNA here is from genome assembly GCF_040958095.1 of Procambarus clarkii. Taxonomy (NCBI): domain Eukaryota; kingdom Metazoa; phylum Arthropoda; class Malacostraca; order Decapoda; family Cambaridae; genus Procambarus; species Procambarus clarkii. The sequence continues at coordinate 21,913,006 of NC_091201.1, forward strand.
TGTGTTTTGGCTTCACTAATTAAAAAAAAAATCCTTACTAGTCAGTATACTAGTATCTATTATCTAAGAATGTACGAATTCTGACATGACGATCGTCCCAATAAGTACTATGTAAACAGGAAGGGTTGGTATGTTCATGACTACATCCATGAAAGGCTCTTAAGTATTTATAAAGCACTATGTGAAATGTATCCTTAAAAAATAAACTACTTGCCTGATGAAATACCACCTAATTAGAGAATCAGAAATATTTTCTCCAAGATGTTTAAGGTTTCTTCTTACTCTGCCCTACATGTCTTCAGAGCAGGCATGTCAAACATGCGGCCTTTTGCAAGCACACCAGCAGCCCACACAAAGGACTAATTTAGTATACAATATAAAAATTCTGCAGTAATTTATTAAATGGCTAATTAGTTGTGTGTGGGGTCCTCATAAGACCCTCGGGAGGGGGGGGGAGACCCTCACTTTGACATGCCTGCTCTAGAGACTACGTGGAAGCACACTGACGCAGCATCCCAAGATTCACACCCATTACTGAGCTATTTGCATGTTATTCCCATTAGTACTGCCGAGTGTCCCCCTCCCTATCCGGCCCGTTGGCGCCGTGAGGGGGGCTTGGTGGTCGGCTGCCGGAGTGTGATGCTCCAGGGGACAGGAGCATCACACTCCGTCTCCCGTCTCCTCTAATTTTGCCAGATCGCTTTTCCTTTTCCCCATGTTTCGTTCCTCCCCCCCTCTTCTTTCTAATTATCATTTCCTACCGACCTTTTACCATTTTTATTATTCTTTTGGACTTCTATTTTGACACCCAGGTGTTTGAGGAGGCATACTCTTGCACCCGTAGAACTGTAGTACCCGACGTCGAAGGCAAGGGGGAACCTTTTATTGTCAATCCTTATTTCGTCACTGAACCCGATCTCGACGGACTCACTGTTCTTAAGGTGGAGTTTGTGGGGCGTATACTTATGGCAACACCCCAGGGGGGGCCCCCTGCATGATTGGCAATAGCTTTTTGTTGGGTGTCCTGACTACTCCCCTCAGCTCCCCTCCCTCTGTGGTTGGGTCGAGCCACAAGCCCCCCCCCCCCCCCAGTGGTGACCACCTCGTCCCCTGGCACGGTTCAGTCTGACTACTGCACCTACTCTCTGGGGGTTCTCAGCACCATACACGCCACGGCCACACTCGCATGATCCCTTCCCGTACTGATGTGTACCAAGCCTTGTTTGGTCCCACCTCATGGTCCAAATACTTTGATCTACTCCCTCTGGATTCTACGCTACCTGACTATTTCTCCCTCCATAGGCACCTTGTTGATTCAGTAGATGCCTGTTGCTTTTAACCCCACCTGTCTCGGTACGCGTGTCGTTGCCGCTTTTCCTCAGGAAGCAGCCGCCCGCTTCACTGCCTTATCCTGCTTTGGCGAGACCCCTGTTCGGGTCTCCAAAAATGCTCCGTTGAATGCCCGTCTTGGCAACATGGGGCAGGAGGAGAACAGTGTCAACAGTGTCACCAGTGTTCAGAATGTACAGGACTGCCACGAAGATATTCGGCATATCCTCGAAGTCCAGGGCCATTCTGATCTCCAGGTAGACACGTTTTCTCGTCCCCCTCGTGGTCGTCGCCGTCAGCCCCTTTGGGTTATGAAGATTACCTTTTATGGTAGGACCCTCCCGCCCTCTGTCATTCTTGCTGGTGCCAGGTGCTCCGTCCAGGAGTACATTCCCTCTCCTCGGCTCTGTAATAAGTGCTGGAGGTTTGGGCATGGTGCCCTCCGATGTTCCAGTACTCTATCCTGTGTGTGGAGACGAAGGTCACTAAGTTGGATTGCTATTCTCCCCAGGCTCTCTGCCTCAATTGCAATAAGGCCCACCCTGTCTTCTTCTGTGCGTGTATGCATTACAAGCTTGAGGCAGTCGTCCTCAACTTAAAGCACCGGGAACGTTTGTCTTTTCCCGAGGCGAGGCGCCAAGTTTGCCATCTGCCCCCTTACGCTAACGTCTCTTATGCTTGCATGCAGAACTTTTCCTCTCCTCATCCTTCCCACCTTCCTCCATCTCAACCATTTCCAGACCTTAGACCCAGACATGCCCACCGCCGCCGCCTCTGTTCCGACGAGCTCTGTCCTGAAGGGTCCTCCTCATGGTTTTCAGTCTGGGGTTCCCCTTCTTTCTGCCCAGTCTGTCATGTCTCCCGTGTCTTCTTCCTCATCTCCCTCCGATTGTCGTCGTCCTCTTCCTCCTCCGTCTCTTGGCTCTCCACGCCGGCTGTCTGTGCGGGCTGACATCCATCGCTCTCCCTGTAGTCATCGTGTTTGCCCTTGTTCTACTTCTCCTGCCGAGACGCTTGATTCAGTTGCCCGGTACAATGTTGCTGGGACGCCTGTCTGAGTCAGAAGCGAAAGCCTGGCTCCTCTCCCTCCTCCCCGGCGGCTAAGAAGGCTTTGCTTTCTTCCTCGTCCCCCCCCCCCCCCACCCCACCTCTGACACTCTTTCCATCCCATCCCGTTTCAGTGGCCGCACCCCTACTCCTGCTATGGAGGTTTCTTTGCCCCCTCCCCACTTCCCTCTCGGTAGCTGCCCTTGCCGAGGTGTGCTTCCCTCTTTCTGCCCCTCCTACTACTGTCCTTGACTGCCCCTCTCTTTTTTCATCGTCTGGACCCTACTCTTCGTCCTCTGGTCTGTTCTCCTGCTCCCTTCCCTCCATCTTTGCTCAGTTTACCCATGCCCCCTAACCCTGACTTTGCTGACCAGTATCCCGACCCTGAGCTTCTTTAACGTGCTGTGTTCCTCTTTCACCTTTGTTGTTTCTTTGTTCTCTGTTGCTATCCTCTCTTTGTTGATGTCTCTTCTTCAGTGAAACATTCGTGGATATTAGGCCAATTTCCTTTAACTCCAATTTCTGATTTCATGGTTTTCGCCCCTTTGTGTCTGTCCCCAAGAGCCGATGCTTAGTGCTCGTCCTGGTCGCTTCCGTGGCCATTTCTTTCTCTACCCCCCCCCCCCCAGGGGGGGGTGTAGAGAAAGCTGTTGCTGGGGTCCGTAACTCTTCTGCTCTTGATTTGCTCTGATGTTCTTTTCGTCTCCTTACTTTTTCCATCACCTCTCCAATGTTCTGTTGCCCGTATCTTTGTGCGTAAATGGTACACTGTTTATTCCATTTATCTTCCCCCAAATGTCCCGCTTTCCCTTCCTGATCCTAAACACCACCTGAACTCCTTGCCGGAGGCTGTGCTCCTGCTAGGAGATTTCAATTGTCATACCCTCTGGGGGTGATGTTCTGACAAGCGGGGTCGCCTTTTCGAACCGTTCATCCTCTCTTCTTCCTTGTCATCTGAATTCTGGCGAGTCCACTCAGACTCTCTGATTCGCACCCTTTCATGTCTATCTTTCTCTTTGCTCGTCTTCCCTTTACTTTGATTTTGAGTGGTGGGTTCTTGACCTCCATGGCAGTGACCATTTTCCCCATCCTTGTTTCCTTTCTTTTCACCCTCCCCTCTCCTTCCCTAGGTGGCGGTTTGCCGAGGCTGACTGGCCCCTCTTTACCCTCCGTGCTACTATCTCCGACCTCTCCATTGTGCCTCTCCCTCGTGCCCTCCTTTCTTACGACACCGTCTTCGACGCTGCCCTCCGCTCTATTCCTCGATCTTCCTCTCGGGGAACGCAGAAGTGCATTCCCTGGTGGAATGTGGACTGTGTTCGGGCTGTCCGCTGTAAGCGTGCAGTCTGGAAGACACCGTCGCCGGCAGACAAAATCTTTTCTTTTCTTTCGGAAGGCAAGTGTGGTGCCCGTAGGACCTTCCGTATGGCTGAACGTGCATGTTGGATGTCATGTCTCCATGTCAAACTCCTCTACCGTTGATCTGGAAGCGTATCTGAGAGATAGCGGGTAAGTTCGTTCCCGATGTCTCAGCGGTCTTTCACCTCTGTGGTACTCTTGTCATGCATCCGTTGCAGGTCTCAACTGAATTGGGTTCCCATTTTTCGTCTGTTAGCTCTGGTTCTCGTCTCCCTCATTCCTTCCTTCCTTCCTTCCTTCGTAAGCCTCTTCTTGAATCTCGTCCTTTGGATTTCTGTTCCCATCTTAGCCTTCCCTATAACGGCCCCCCCCCCCACCTCCCTCTCTCTCTCTCTGAGCTTCAGTCTGCCCTGGCCCTCTGCTGTTCTACGGCAGTAGGCTCCGATGGCTAGCTATGCTCCCTAAATAATATTGGCTTGGTATATGGCCATGGGGGGGGGGAGGGAGCCTAAGTTTCATTTCTAATTTGTTCCCTATCATAGATTGCATAACAAGTCAAGAGTCGACATTCAAGTAATACTGCCACCTAAGCTTACACAAAGAGACCACAGCCTAGTAACATGAACAATTTACCAACTATATGCTCCTCTACTGCCAAGGCCTGTTTTAGGTCTGCTTTAAGGTTATATTCCAAAGCTTTAACACAGTTGTACAAGCAAAGCACGCATTATATACTTTTTATCGTGTAGTTTCTTAGAGCAACAGGCTTAAATCTTACGTTCCTCCTTTTGCAGATGACCATTAGTAACGCCGTCCCGAATATAGAAATAAAGAGTGTTCGAGTCTCTCACGGAGTTTCCGGATTGGACGTCTAAGTCTCTCTTCAGATGTGCAATCAGGAATCAGATTCATGCTAAAACTCCTGAATCTGCTGCAACTTTGTACATTTTATCTTCATAATTATAATCTAATGTTTACAGATCACGAGCATGAAAGCAGAGAACCTTCCATGGACAATGAGGGGGACTACACAATACAAGAGCTTGGATCGATGTTCCTCGACACTTTGTTACAGTAAAAACATTTTAATGAATAAAATAGTACTCTAGTAAGAGTAAACTAGAATTATTTTAAGGTGGATGACAATTATTTTATTAGTAGACTGTATATGAATTCTGCAGCTTCAGGCTAATTGTGATTTTTGTAAAGTCCGCCAGCATGGACCAGATGGACAAAGTAGGAGCTGGATGACAATGAGCAAGCCATATGATTATATGGGTCTATATTAAGGGGGCATAACATAGGAAAACGACGTGAAAGTTGTTTCAAAATAGTTTGACTAGTTGTATATGAGGAGGGCTCCAACTGGTCCAACTTTGATTATCGCAGCCTAAATAGAAAAGGGAGGGGGGAGGGAATAGCTATTTAAAAAAAAAATCAAAATGTTCAAAAATTAATATATAACGAGTGTCAACTGAAATCATGCCTATGACTTGGCTATCACACTAGCATATAATGAAGAATTTAAATAATTTGTTTATCCAATATACTTTTCGTGAAATCAATTAAAAAAAAATGGGATTTGATCAGTCAATTTGCAATTTGTTACAATGATTTGCATTGTAACTTAAACACCTTACTGATGCAAGGTGCCAATTGGCACCCATGCCTGTCTGCATGGGTGCCAATTTTGGAGGAAATTGGTTGAACAACCTCGGCTACAGGTGGCAGAATCTGACTTCATTGTTTTTCAAGTTAATCATTTACAACATAAAAGGTGACTACTCATTTATAAATCAATTTACACGAAACTTAAACCTTATATGTAGGGTTTATGCCTTTACAGTTTGAAGTTTTATTTTTTCGTAGGTCCACTTATTGTTTTATAAATAATTATAAACATGATATTGTTGTATAATTAAACAGGGGATTTTGATTTTTTTATTAATAAAACTAAACATTTTGGATAATAATTATTCTACAAAACCTTTATCATATGCTCTTGTGATAGCCGAGTGTCAAAAATTATTTCATTTGACACTTGTGTTTGTCGAGTGAGTCGCTATGAAAAAGTTGAAAATTCATTCTTAAAAAAAAAATTCCTCCCTTTCTATTTAGGCTGCGATGCTGTAACTGACCAGTTGGAGCACTTTTCATATACAACTAGTCAATAAATATTGATGGAAGTAGAAAATTTAGGGGAGTATGTTATCCCCCCCCCCCCCATTCCCCCTTTAAGAGCAGATAAGATTGAACAAATCCACAAGAAATTGTGTAACACCCCAGTTTGTGTCCGAGAGGCTGCGGGATGCGAGAGAGAGCAGCAGCACTCCCGGTTGCAATTCTTACACCATGTCATGGCGGAGTTTAATAAGGCGCGTCTGGGATCATCCTGGATTCAAGTTCGAACCTTCATCACAGCCCTTGTGGATTTGTTCATTTATATAAAATGCTATTCAAGCTATTGTGATCTGTGTGTATAGCAGATAAGATTCTTGGCACTTTGACCAACTTTTAAATCTATATCTACTGAAGCTTATGAAGCATGAAAGGAAGATTTTTGGACTGGCAGATTCATAAACCTCAACCTTGAGAGAAGTTCTTTCATGTTAAGCAGACCACAAAAATGAGGAAAGGGATGTTGCCTCAATGCTGGATTTGATCTTCACCAGCAAAGACACATTTGACATTCAGTATCTTCCTCCCTTGGGTAGGGAGGAAACGTATTGTAAAACCTACAGGCAGGAAATTAAAGAAACTTCTTATGTAGCTGTAGGAGCTCTTAACACTACTGTTAAGACTGGTATTTACCCGGTTCCTAACTTATAAATGGTATTGCTTATGTTCTATATTATTAAATTGTTAATAAGCATCAATACCTGGAAGTTACACTGCATCATTATTACATTCCATTATCATTTGTGGTACTGTCATTATGATAAACTGTACAGTGGAACCTACTTTTACGAATGCCCTGGACTACAAATTTTTTGGTATACGAAGTCAATTTCCTCATAATATACAACTTTATGTACGATGTTTGCCTCTGAATACGAGCGTCTGTCGATACATGTTGATCTAACGTTCTGCCGGGCACGGGGCGAGGCGAGGCACGTTCAGTTTACTTGAGTCACTAGGTGAACGAGGCGTGGTGAAATTCAAGTGACTTCCGCACTTGAATTCGTTGTGAACCATAGTTTCTGCTTTTTTGGTGTCTGAACAAGTTATATATCGCACCATGGGTCCCAAGAAAGTCAGTGGTAAAGTTCAACCTAAGCAAATGGTTGCGAGGAGAGAATAGTTTACGCTAATACACAACGACTGCTATCTACTTATTTGACAACCGTCTTCATTAGATCAAACCAATAGACGCCTTTAGCTGAAGGCGTACTACAAACCAACGAATCCCCACACCTACCAAAATTTGATTCCAGCCTCCCGCTGGGACTATAGGCATCCCAACCGTACTCACTAGGCCTCTGTTTAAGGAATACACAACACGGAGGAAACATTGAACCCCCAGCTACAGTACCTTTGGGACATGTTCAGGGACAGAGGTTACCCGGAGGGGATACTACACGACGCCCAGGCGAAACAAAGCGGCAAAACAAGGACCCAACTCCTCTAACAGCCGACCCCGAGAACAGAAGATGGATCCTCCCCACTTAGTTCTTCCCAGGCCTAGCAAGACGACTAAAGGAAAAGATGTTTGTAGTCTGGTCTTTGATGAAGGACCAGTACGAGGACCACCCGTCCTGGCAGCTTTTCCCCAAGAGACCCACCCATGATGGCTTGGACGAGGGATAAATCACTAGGACCACCTCGTCCAAGTAGGCCCGAGGCAGGAAATCTAGCCCTATCACCAAAAAGACGTGTACCTGACAGACACACAGACACAGAGCCCTACCATCCTAACCTGACAGTGGAGTTACACCACCTCCCATGTCTTAGTGAAGATCAAGGATTGGTCAAACCTGAAACCTGCAAACCTAACCTAGATAACCTAACCTGACCTTATTTGTCCCCAGATACACAGGGTAACCAACCAATCAGCCCTAACCCACCGTTTGAGTAATACCCCCTTCACGAGGTTCAGCAGAGTCCGAGGAGGAGTTAGAAAAGCTCCATGCGCCTCACAAACCATACCCAGTTTACGTGTATTTAAATGTTTCTAGTTTTTTTGCATTCAATGTAATACTGGTAAAAGAGGTAGGCGTATTTACCTAATTCATAGTAATTTGAAACAGCAACCCCCCCCCCCCCCACCCCCCAAAAAATTAATGCTTTTAGAAACGTAGTAACAACATTACGCTGCAACAGTCACGCCCAAAACGTGACAACTCAACGTGCCCACCCACAGTCTCAACGTGCCCACCACGGACACTTCACTCAACAATATAGGGAGAACGGAGTACGTGCCTCCAGCCAGGAGGATGAGGAGCAGGTCAGGATGTACTCGTCCTGCTTTTTGACACAGGCCTAGGCCTAAGGTTTAGTCTTTAGTGCGCCTGACAGACAGTCCCTAACAGTTAGTCAGGCCCTAACAGTTTGGGCGCGATTGTTAGGCTAGGCCCTAAGGCTCAATGTGTCAACCATATGCCCAGTGTCTCAACGCGCCCACCGCACGCCCACAGTCTCAACGCGCCCACTGCGGACATTACACTCAACCATGTAGGGAGAGTGTACATAACACAGTGTGCGCCTCCAGCCAGAGGAGGTGGGTGGTGGTCAGGACCCTTGGCAAGCTACCAGCTTCCTGTCCTCGTTGCCACCATTAGTGCGCTACTTATTATTATTACTAGCAGTACCCGGCCACGTGTTGCTGTGGCTCAGCAACGCGTGCTCGTTGCTGAGCCACAGCAACCTTCCCTGTCGCCCAGTCCTCCCCACAATTTCCCTCACCCCATCTCCTCGGCCTCCCAACCATTCCCCACTCCACCGTCTCCTCGTCCTCCCCATTATTCCCCACACCACCATCCCCTCTTCCTTCCCACCATGCCCCACCCCCCCTGTCCCTTTGTCCTCCCACCATTCTCCATTCCCCCATCCCCTCGTCCCCACTATCCCAAACTCCCCGTCCCCTCCCTTCTTGTCTCATCCTCCCCACCATCTCACTTCCGTCCCCTTGTCATCCCCACCATTCCCCACTCCCTCGTTCGATGCCTTCCCAAATGGTCTGATGTTTCCATCAGAAAATTGGGAACATCAAGTGATCTGATGTTCCCATCACTGAAATAAGAAAAATAGCTAAAAATTAAATAAAAAAAAAACACTCACAATGAACGATATTGTAAACACAGCTCAATTAAAACGAAATTTACACAAATCAAAATGAAAATAAATCAAAATCTATGAAAATTCAATTTATCAATGCAATCAGAAACATTGAAATGGAAATATAACATTTAGTATAGCATGTGTGTGTTGCTCTTTCATGCAACAGATGGCGCTGTTTTTCAAGAAAAACAGTTTTACCTGTCACAGGTGTGGCATCTATTGTCGGGAAACCGACACACACACACAACCACACACACAAATAACACAGTCTCCCCTAGTCTATACTCCCTTCAGGATGGAAAATGGGAGACTCCGTGACGTCATCGACTCCGTGACGTCATCGAAGTCATCGTATATTTACATTATGAAACATTGTTAATAGACTAGTTTAGTCTCTAAAGTTAACAAAAAAGTAATCACTAAGAATGAATATAATTATTTACATCAAATAGTAGCTAGGTTCCTTTGTTAATGTAAAATTACTTTGAGTGAAGAACCAGAGCATAAGAGCGTCACCCCGAGTCGAGGGAGGCGTGCATACAAACTCAACAACAACAAACGGGACCAGCTTACCACGCTGTCTTAGAACTGGTGTAAACAGCTAGACACCCCATTTACGTGTCAACACCAGCTATACAGCTTAACAACATCACAACAACGACTGTATCCGTCTACCATGTATTGTATATTATTCGAGTGCACTGTTTAATATGAATATGTAGATGGTTATATCGTAGGACATCCCCAAAATCATCGTACGTGTACCCCATTACAGCCCTCACAGTTCATGTCATACCTGTAATTGATATGTTTAGGGAACTTTGTTTAATTCCTTGCATCCCATACAGGTAAATTGTGAGAGGAGCATCAAGAATCTGTGCAGACAGTTGGTTCACACACATAATTAACTACTTGTTTGCCAAGCCTTGTCCTTCCCTCCAGCCGCCATTACGTGGCACAAAGAGGCAGGGCCACACCCATTCCGAGGCTACACCTACACGCCTTACTAGGCCCATTCTACTGGCTCAGCTAAGACATTTTAGTATAGCAGTAGTTATAATCAATTATTATATTATAAGTAGTTTAGACCACCATATGTGGTACACTATACATTGCAATAACTAAAATAATAGTTTTAAAGGTAAACAATTGGTAGTTTAAGAAGGAACCATAAAGTGGTTTAGACTACCAATTGTCCCTCCCAATAGTGTGTAAGAAGATTTCAGGCAGTTTACCAGTACATACAGTCCACTTAATTAATACTTACTAAGAAAATAAATAAGACATAACTTTATTTTATTAAATCAATTTGAAAAAGAGAGATTAGCTGCCTGGAATGTTCCCCACATTATTTGGTCCTATGGAACCGGATTATATTTAGTTCTTTGAACTAGATATTATACATACATATAGTGATAGTGCAATATTACCTACACACATTATAGCAGGAAGACACTGCTATATTTTTTGCATATTTTCTAGCCTAACTTTTCAATCTCATAGCAAACAGAACTTACAACAAGCACTATTGTTGTTCTGACAGTATCAAAGGAACAATTGTGTTTTTTTCATTACAAGAGGTTGATAAGAGGCTACTTTACTTATAAGTTACTTATATATGTTTTTTTGTAATTATTGCATTATTGCCATTACTGTAACATTTACTGCATGCCACATCATTTACTACTAATTCTTGCACAAGGGTAGAACATTTTAGGCTGGTGTTGTACAGCAACCTAGTCTAATTTATTGTGCTAACCTGGTGTAAGGGTAAGAATTTTACACTTGTCTAGAGTTGAACACATATTACAACCTAGCAAGTACATATTTTTATGCAGTATTTAAGACAACCCGAGTTGTGTTGTCAATATGATATCAATATAACATTAGTACAATTTACCTATAATCATTTCACTTTTGAGTGTTAACCTGTGTCTCTGTACCAGCCAAGAGTGATAATGATGGGCTAACTTGCGGATACCAGCATTGATACAGGTCTACCACTCAAATTATAATGTGTATGATTTTACAGTGTATATTTAAATATAGTCTATACGACTAACAAGTACTTCCAAGATGTCTACTGTTAAAAATGTCCAAATAACCCTCACAGGATTGAGGGATCATTTATCACGGCAGATTAGCACATGTAAAAACATGAGTAAACAAACTCCAGTTAACTATGTAGCATTGGAAAATTATCTTAGGCTTGCACGGAACAAATATGACCGTGTGTTGCAACAAATGAAAGAATATCAAGTTTTACTTCAGAATACCAGTGTTGGTGGAGAAACATTACAAGATGTTATACAAGAACATTCCGATTATGAAGATACAATGTTTACACAGTTGCAATACTTTGATGATATCATACATGCCCATAAAGCCAATATAAATATTGTAACCACAACTTCCCAGAAACAGACAGCACCAGAAGTCAAATTGCCATCACTTAGTTTACCAACTTTTTCTGGAAGAGAAGACGAGAGTTGGGACGGTTTCTGGAGCAAATTTGTCGATTCTGTGGATTCTAATGCTAATGTGCCAAAAACAACAAAGTTTACATACTTAGAGTGTCATGAAGGATGAAGCGTATCAGGTAGTCTGTAATCTAAATCACACAGATGATGATTATGACAATGCAGTGCAACTCCTGAAAGATAATTACGCTAAACCTGAAAGGACTATCAGAATTCTAACACAGAGACTGTTAGACATTAAACCTCCAAATAATACTGCAGTCTCACTCCAAACCTTCAGATTGGAGCTTGAGTCCATGCTCAAGGCACTTAAAAATAAAGTGAACCTGGATGAGTCAGACTGGATAATACAAGTCCATATGACACGGAAATTACCCAGGGACATACTGGATAAGTTGTTTGTATTAGTAGGTAAGTCATCCTTGACTGTAAATGAGATTACAAAAGGTTTACAAACCATCATAGAACGAGAAAGAGTTAATCCAGAAGAAAAAACAACATCTAAACCTACGTCTGCTACTAATAGTAAACAACAGAGTACAAACAGTGCTCCAAACAAAGCTAAAACATCTTCCCCCTCCACAAAGTGGAATCAGGGCAGTGTAGGAACATATGCAGTTGGTCCCTCCAAACCTACAGTTAACGCGTCACCCAAAACAGTGACTCCTCAAGATACTGTTAATGTCTGGAGACCATGTGTGTTTTGTGAGCAATCACATTCCATGTACAATTGCAGACGCTACCCTGATCGTGCAACACACATAAAACGACTCAAGGAGTTACATAGATGTAGCAAGTGTATAAGGGAACATCATCCCGACAATTGCACAACAGTAATGCGCATCTGCACTAAGTGCCATAAGGGTCAACACCATACTGCACTTTGTGGGGACACAAGTATAAAGTCTCCCAAACCACAGGAGGAGGAAGGAGCTACAGCATCAGTAAAACTTTGTACTGTGTTACCTGACATAGGTGTCTTAACCAGGTCTAACCATAAATCAGCTCTACCTACAGCACGATTGATCATTAGAAATGGAAAGAATAAAGCCACCGTACGTGGATTATTTGATCAGGGGTCCCAACTGACCTTTATATCCAAGGAGTTGGTAGATAAACTGAAACTTACACCTGTAGAGGAGACACGGATAAACATAAAAGGATTCCTGACTAACTCGGGAGCCCGAACTTACGGGGTAGTACGACCCACAGTACGACTAGGAGGTTATGTACGAAAAGTACCAGCACTAGTAGTAGATAGATTTCCAACAGACCTGTATATAGAAGGTCTAGGAACAACAGCCAAATTCCTGGAAGAAAAGGGAATTCCTTTGGCTGATAACATTACATCGGACAACCTTTCCGATATTGGAATCCTTATGGGATCAGATGTCTACCATAAGTTTATCATAGGAAAGGAAGATTACCACGGTATGAACGTGTTACCATCTGCAGGTGGCTATTTACTAACAGGCCCAGTATTACGGCTAAAACAACCCGCACCTGTGGATCACCAACATGCCAACACAGTAATGGTTGCATGACTAGGAGAACAGTCTCCACTGCAACTCAGAGACATTTCCGAGGATGAGCTTGATCCCCCAGTATATAAGTTATGGGACCTGGCAACTCTCGGCATTGTCCCTGAACAACCTAGCCCAGATGATGTACTGGACTTATAAACAATACCTAGACTCAGTTATCTACAGAGATAATCAGTACTGGGTCAGGTTACCATGGAAGCTGAATCACCCTCAGCTACCCATCAACTACTTCATGGCACAAAATCAATTAAGATCACAGGTGTTACGTTTACAAAGACAACCTGAGAACTTGAAGTTGTACCATGAAATAATACAGAAGCAGCTCGATGACAAATTTATCGAAGTTGTAACAAATGATAACCCAAAGGAAGGACATTATCTGCCACACCACCATGTTCAGAAGGATTCTGCGACTACCCCACTACGGATAGTATTTAATTGCAGTGCTAAGATGGGGCAGAATAGTGTTTCGTTAAATGACTGCCTTCAAACAGGCCCAAGCCTAACACAAAGGCTTTATGACTTGCTGTTAAAGTTTCGTATAGGGACTTATGCATATACGGCCGACATTAGCAAGGCATTCCTTAGGGTAGGTCTTCAAGAAGAAGACCGGTACTACACAAAGTTCCTATGGATTAAGGATCCTAATGATCCAAACAGTGAAATAATCACTTATAGGTTTGCGTCTGTTTTGTTCGGAGCCACGAGCTCACCATTTCTGCTTCAAGCTACCTTGGATACGCACTTGAAGAAGTCCAATAGCCCGAACAAGACAGAAATTAGCGAAAACCTGTATGTGGATAATTTTCAAGGAACAGCCAACAGTGAAAGTAAGCTGTTGGACATATACCATGAGGCCAATCGAGAATTAATGGGAGCCAATATGCCTCTCCAGTCTTGGGTCTCTAACAATGACAAATTAAAACAACTGATCACAACTGAATTTCCCGACTACAAAGTACCCGAGATGACAAAGGTACTAGGTGTCCAATGGAACACGACAACCAATCAGTTGACAATCAAGTCAGTGGAGACAGATACCACTAACTTAACAATGAGAAAATTGCTATCACAAGTCAGCAAACCCTTCGACCCATTAGGCTTATTAAGTCCAATACTAATTAATGGGAAGATGATAATACAGGAATGTTGGCAACAAAGGATAGGCTGGGATGATCTTCTAACACCTGCCCTACAGGAAAAGTGGCAAGGGTTAGTGAAAGATTTAAGTATCCTAGAGTGTCAAGTTCCCTAGGAACACAGTAGTAAATGAAAAGGAACCAATTAAGTTGCATGTATTTTGTGATGCCTCAGGAAAGGCTTATGGTACAGTAGCTTACCTGGTCTCAAATGGGCAAGCCAATTTGCTCACATCAAAGGCCAGAGTGGCACCTTTAAAGAAAAGATCACTGCCACAACTGGAATTAACAGCCTTACTGCTAGGTGTAAGATTGGCTCATTATCTGATCAAGGCCTTAAGCCACATCCACTTTAAAGAAACAGTAGTATGGTCAGATAATGAGGCAGTGCTACAGTGGGTTAAAAACAATAACAGTAAGAATCCTTACGTGAGTAACCGCGTTAAGGAAATACGAGAGTTGTCAGCAGGGTATAAACTAAGATATGTACCTACTAAAGAGAATCCAGCTGACTATCTCTCCCGAGGCCTGACTTTACGGCAATTAACAAAGGCAGAGATGTGGTTCAATGGACCTCAGTGGCTAATCAGCGATCAGTGGCCTGAACAAAAGCCACAAGTCATTGTGACCAATGTCACTGTTCCCACTGAGAACCCGGAACTACCTCAGACTTTGGTAATTGATCCTGCTCGGTACTCTGAACTGAACAAACTTGTAGGTGTCACCCAAGTAGTGTTTGATTTTCTAAAGAAAATAGGAATCAAGCATAAATTCCCTAGTGCCTTAAGGTACTGGGTTAAAAGAGCTCAGACCGACACATTCGGGACAGAAATTGACAATGTTCCTAAGAAGCTACAACATGATCTGGGTCTCTGGTTAGACACTGACAATTATAACTTGATAAGATGCGGAGGACGCTTACAACATGCTGACATAGATCTGGAAGCAAAAAATCCAATATTGCTCCCTCGTCACCACATAGTAAGCAAACTAATTGTGTTACATATACACAAATACTGCACTCTGCATGGTGGGGTATTAGATACTCTCACAGAATTAAGACAACAGTACTGGCTACCCCAAGGTAGACAGACAGTAAAATCCATAATCAAATCCTGTGTTGTATGCCGGAGATACGATGCCAGAGTGTGTCCATATCCTGGCCCTCCTCCACTTCCGAAGGAACGAGTCGTACATACTCATCCTTTTGAGACAACAGGAGTAGATTTCACAGGAGCACTAACACTGACAGGCACTAAAGACAAGAAACCAGTAAAGGCCTATATCTGTCTTTTTACTTGTGCCACAACAAGGGCAGTCCATCTAGAAGTGACTCCCGATATGAGTGCCGAAGCATTCTTACAGGCTTTCCGCAGGTTTGCTTCACGTAGATCTTGTCCCAAGTTAATGATTTCAGAATGGGTCCAACTTGGTGGCAGGCGAAGCATGCCTGAGGAAAATCTGGACACACCCAAAGGTACGCACAGCCCTAACAACGGCAGTGCTATTGGAAATTCATACCTCCCAGAGCACCATGGCATGGAGGCTTCTATGAACGGATGGTTGGTACGGTGAAACGGTCTTTACGGAAAACCCTACACCGCCAAAAGATTGACCTTCAGGAGCTTCAAACAGTAATCATAGAAATAGAAGCACGAGTTAACAACCGACCACTTACCTACCTCTCTGATGATGCTTTGCAGCGTGAACCATTAAGTCCAGCTCATTTGATGTATGGGAGACCTCTCAAAACACTTGTGTCCCTTACGGATGAGGAACCAGAGGATCCTTCATATGTCAAAGAGTGATTTGGTTCAACGTTTCAAACATCTTTCAGGGGTGATAAGTCGGTGGAATGACGTATGGACTCGTGAATACCTAACAGCTCTGAGGGAGTATCATTACGGGGCAAACAGTCCCTATAACAGAATTAACTTGAACCCTGGTGACATAGTTCTGGTGGATAGTGACGGACCACGCTCGGAGTGGCCTATAGGAGAAATAGTCTCTGTTCATCCAGACAGCCAGGGCATCTTGAGAATAGTGAAAGTAAAATGCAAAGGCAACACTACTCTCAAAACTTTAGAGAAATTAGTACCTTTAGAACTGGCCAAGAAAGAAGACGTACAACGACTTCCAGCACCCGATACGCCAGTACGGGACATACGTCCCCAACGGACTGCTGCACAACAATGTAAACTCAAATTAAAGCAGCACTATAATTCTGAGGGAGAAGAATAAAGTGATCGCAGTCCTTACCGGGACTTCGACCCGTGTTCTGCCCCCTGGGAATTATGTCGGGAAACCGACACACACACACAACCACACACACAAATAACACAGTCTCCCCTAGTCTATACTCCCTTCAGGATGGAAAATGGGAGACTCCGTGACGTCATCGACTCCGTGACGTCATCGAAGTCATCGTATATTTACATTATGAAACATTGTTAATAGACTAGTTTAGTCTCTAAAGTTAACAAAAAAGTAATCACTAAGAATGAATATAATTATTTACATCAAATAGTAGCTAGGTTCCTTTGTTAATGTAAAATTACTTTGAGTGAAGAACCAGAGCATAAGAGCGTCACCCCGAGTCGAGGGAGGCGTGCATACAAACTCAACAACAACAAACGGGACCAGCTTACCACGCTGTCTTAGAACTGGTGTAAACAGCTAGACACCCCATTTACGTGTCAACACCAGCTATACAGCTTAACAACAACACGACTGTATCCGTCTACCATGTATTGTATATTATTCGAGTGCACTGTTTAATATGAATATGTAGATGGTTATATCGTAGGACATCCCCAAAAACACCGTACGTGTACCCCATTACAGCCCTCACAGTTCATGTCATACCTGTAATTGATATGTTTAGGGAACTTTGTTTAATTCCTTGCATCCCATACAGGTAAATTGTGAGAGGAGCATCAAGAATCTGTGCAGACAGTTGGTTCATACACATAATTAACTACTTGTTTGCCAAGCCTTGTCCTTCCCTCCAGCCGCCATTACGTGGCACAAAGAGGCAGGGCCACACCCATTCTGAGGCTACACCTACACGCCTTACTAGGCCCATTCTACTGGCTCAGCTAAGACATTTTAGTATAGCAGTAGTTATAATCAATTATTATATTATAAGTAGTTTAGACCACCATATGTGGTACACTATACATTGCAATAACTAAAATAATATTTTTAAAGGTAAACAATTGGTAGTTTAAGAAGGAACCATAACAAAGTGGTTTAGACTACCAATTGTCCCTCCCAATAGTGTGTAAGAAGATTTCAGGCAGTTTACCAGTACATACAGTCCACTTAATTAATACTTACTAAGAAAATAAATAAGACATAACTTTATTTTATTAAATCAATTTGAAAGAGATTAGCTGCCTGGAATGTTCCCCACATCTATATTTATAATTACGAAATGAACGGTATGGTAAACAACACAGCTCAATTCCAACAATGTCACAAAAAATAATTAAATAAAAAATAAAAGTCGAAATATATGAAAATAAAATTTATCAATGCAATCGGAAACATGGAAACGGAATTCGTGACATTTAGTATAGCATGCATGTTGCTATTATGTGCAACAGATGACGCTGTTTTTCAATAACACACTTTTTACCTGTCACAGGGGTGGCATCTATATAGTAGGTATATAAAAAGATGCGCCTATTCGAATGGAACGTTGTGTCAAACTTTCAATCAGTGAAGAACTTTTAGAGATTACAGCGTGAATTGCCCTTACGTCCAACAGATGGCACTTTTTTCCACAGAAAAAGCATGTTTCTTCCTGTCACAGGAGAGGCATGTATATATTAGATATATAAAAAGACGCGCCTATTCGAATGCAACAAATTCGAATTGCAATGCAACGAATTTTAAAGCAATCAGTAAAGAGGTTTCGAGGATTTCCCTCATGAAAAACATTCATAAAGCATGATTTTACCGTCACAGACGTGATATCTATATAGTATGTATATAAAAACCTGCTCCTATGTGAATGGAACGTTGTGTGAAAATTTTCATAGCAATCGGTAAAGAGGTTTCGAAAATTTCCGTCACATGAAAAAAGTTTTTAATAAAGTATGATTTTTTTTCCGGTCACAGACGTGACATGTATATAGTATGTATATAAAAACATGCTCGGATGCGAATGAAACGTCGTGTGAAAATTTCAAAGCAATCGGTGAAGAACTTTCAGAGATCAGCGATTTTGAACAAACGAACATTTCCATTTTTATTTATATAGATTACTAGCTGTACCCGCCACGCGTTGCTGTGGCTCAATCTAGTTAAATGGGAAAGAAAAAAAAAGTGCACACGTTTCTAATATATTTAATTTAACAATGCTTGTGGTATACAATAATTTTTGTTCTATTGTCTGTGGAGAGAGGAGAGAGAGTCTGGTTTGCCGACTCTAGAACACGCAACATATAATTGTCCATGCGAGAAGCAATCCGTTTCTAGATATAAACTGCACAATTCTGAAGATTGGCCCTGAGCTTTGTTGATGGTGATTGCAAACGCCAATCGAATTGGAAATTACAATCTCTTAAATTGAAAAGGCATATCTGTTGGAATAATAGGAATGCGATGAATGATGACATCATCTTTGAAAGGTCCTGTCAAGATTGTTGCTTCTGCAACGTTGCTGATAAACTTTTTTACTACAAGGCACGTGGCCTCGCAAAGTTTTGGCTGGTTGATATTTCACAACATAATTGGCAAGCCGATTTTCACTTCACATACGTATGATGGTATCCCTGGCAGTAATTAACTGCTTCATCTGCTTCCTCAACAGTGTCGATGGACTTGTGACTGCCTCGCTTTGAATGTTAGACTGAATAATATTTTTAAGTTCGTAGACATCTTTGTTCTTGGCCGCAAGAACAGCTTGTTCACTCAGGCAATCGTAAGTTTTATAATTGGTTTGAATATTGAGAAATACTTTTTCAACCAATTCTTCTTTTGACGTCACTAAATTTTAGAAGATATGAACCAATGAAATTCAACTTGAGGTCAGATCAACCGGCACGTTTCCGTTCCCAATTTCCATAAATTGATATAAGAATATCTCAGCTGATGGATCGTTTTGCAGCTGGGGACGCATATTTGTAGTTAATTTTAACGTCTTTACGTGTTGCCACAAAGTAAAGTATTCCAGTCTAGCATTTATTTCGTCAGCTGGTATCAATGGAGGAATTACAGGTAATGCTTGCCTGAAATCTCCTGCAAGCAATATTAATGCGTTCCCAAATGGTCTGATGTTTCCACGCAAATCTTAAATTGATCGATCAAGAGCCTCGAGCGATTTTTGTGGGCCATTGTACTTTCATCCCAAAAACACATTTTGCATTTCTGCAATACCTTCCCCTTGCCGGATCCTTTGGAAATGTTGCACGTGGGAGTTTCAATGAATTGCCAGTATAATGACAGTTTCAAAGCCCAAGTAGCAGTTCTTCCACCTGGCAGCAATGTGGCAGCTATTCCGGACTATGCAAGAGCTAAGGTTATGTCATTATTAGGATCGAAATGCTGCCAGAATCAATCTAATTAGGAAGGTTTTACCAGTTCCTCCTGGCGCATCTAGGAAGATTTATTTAATCCCGTTATTGACAGTTTAAATTATTTGATTGTAAATGCTTTTTCGCTCAAGCGTTAGTTTAGGAATATTTGATTGCACATACGACAACAGATCACCCATGTTGTAATTTTGTTTACGACGCAATTCTACATCGAACGAAGCAGCAGCAGATCGATTCGGTGATGGCATTTCCAATTGATTCAGTATTTTGATCACGATTTTTAAGCTCAAATCTTCAATCATTATCTACGCTTCATTGTAGATTTTTGCTGTAAAATCCATGTTCATATTTGAATTTTCCATGCGTATTCGACGGATAATATCTACAGCCATGTGCGATTTATATTTCGCCCATAATTGTTGGAGATGAAGGGGAGTAGGCAGTCAATATGATTGCAAACAATTCACGAATTTAATTTGGATGTGACGTGTTGGACGCATATTAATATATACATCTGTGTCGGTCATTCTCCAATAAATTCAGGGCTTGACATGCACTACAGAAAGTGGTATGTTTAACGCCGTTAACAAATCTCAATTGCTGGAATGACGTTGGACCGGGCACATTTACCAACAGTATGAGAAGAAAGAAGCATTTATCGTGATTGGGATGCACTGTGTACAATCTGCCTATCGTAGTTTGAATATGCCAGGTTGTCCGTCGACTCGCTCTCCTCGTTTGCGTCGTTCAAATGATTTTCTACTGGCATTCCATGTGTAATACGTAGGCTCTTCCGAATACAGCAGTGTTTTTGCAAACGTCATTTTAGCCGGTGGATTCATAGCCATTTGTTGCACATTTGCAGCTGTGAAAAAGTGTTTTCTATTTTCTTTTTTTCAAAACAAAAAATAAATATTTATATTCAAAAGCAGATCAATCGAAACGGCTCAATTTCTCCAATTGCACTGAAAAATAAGCAGTACAGTTACACGAAATGAAAAACAATGAAATAAAGAAAACTATACCCATGAAATATAGGGTATGGTAAACGACACAGCTCAATTCCAACGCAATGTCCCAAAATAATTAAATCAAAATGAAAAATCAAAATCTATGAAAAATAAATTTATCAATGCAATCTGAAACATTGAAATGGAATCTTAACACATTTTGAATAGTTTGTGTTTTTACGTGCAACAGATGGCACTTTTTCAAAAATAATTTTTTACCTGTGATTGGTGTGGCATCTAAATAGTAGGTATATAAAAACACGCACGTATTTGATTGGAACTCAAAATTTCAAAGCAATCAGTGAAGAACTTTTGGAGATTACAGTTTGTGTTGCTCTTACGTCCTACAGATGGCGCTGTTTTTCAAAAAAGCATGTTTTTTTCCCGTCACAGGATAGGCCTGTATATAGTAGATAAATAAAAACTAGCCTATTCGAATGCAACGTTGTCTCAAAATTTCAGAGCAATCTGAAAAGAGGTTTCGAAGATTTCCCTCAAGAAAAACATGAAAAACAGTTTTTCAAATGAAGCATGTTATTTCCCGTCACAGACGTGACATCTATATAGTATGTCTATAAAAACCTGCTCGGATGCGAATGGAACGTCGTGTGAAAATTTGAAGGCAATCGGTGAAGAACTTTCGGAGATTAGCGATTTTGAACAAACTAACATTTTTTTATTTATATATATTATTATTTTCTACCACAAATGTGGCACCTCATTTACAATGCTAAGCAGCATACAGTATATACATTTTCTTCTGTCCTCCATGGACGTAGTTAGGGATCTGTTAAACATATGTTATAACAATGTTTTATTTAAATAGCAGGTTTATTATTCAACAACCGAGCTACATGACCCGGGCTATCTCTGACATGGGCGCCGAGTTCTTCGCCGATCACACCAGCTTGATGGGGTTCTGGGAGTTGTTCTCCAAGCCCGGCCCAAGGCCAGGCCAGGATGTCACAATGACATCCTCATGGATGATCTTAATGGCCAGCCACCAAATAAAGCTAGTAAGGTACAGTGCATTGTATTATGGTGATTGTATTTTTTTAAAATGCTATCCTACAAACACAGTTACGTTTGTCTTGCATTAACAGTGGTCAATGTGTCTTTACATAGCATCATTAATGTGTATTTACAAATGTAAAATGCAATTCTGACCAGCTTACACATCCTGTATACAAAAATACATAAAAATGTGTGTGTGTATTTTTTTTACCTGAGGGCCTGTAGCACTGTACTCACAACTAGGCGAGTACACAGTGCTACTGGCCCTCAAGTAAATTAAAGTATATTTACTATATACTTCACTAAATGTATATACCCTTTTCTTCAGGTTGCAATACATTACTGTTGCAGGCAGGAAACTTGTATGACAGAATTAAGGCTGTATACGATTCTAAAGGAAAGTGAAAATGTAAATGTTTTATGAGGACATCAGACAAGCTTATGCAGGAGTAACAAAAACATATAGAGAAGAGTTTGTAAAGTCCCTGAAGACGATTCTTCAAACTCGAGTACAGTATTGCATTTTTTTGGGGAGCCATTTGTGGTACCCTGAAGCTATGTGGTTATCATCCACTGGGTCACATAAGCCACAGTTCTAGAGGTCTACTTGGGATCAGAGCCACAACCCTACCTCCTCACAGATGCAGGAAGCAGTAACATTTATTCATGTCCCCCTCACTGGGAAAGGCCCTTGGTGGCTGTTCCTTACACTGTACCAATTACCAAAGTGTGGTTACACACTTTGTGTAACTCTTTTACACACCTTGATTCTGTCGTTATCTCCTCACGTGATTTTCCCCAAGAATCTGACGGAGAGGACTGTTCTGCCATCGTGATCCAGGAATTGCAGGATAAGATAAGGTATTCAATCCATACAAGTGACATCAAATCACCTTATAAAGTGGGTATCAAATCATCTGGTTGAAATAAGAGGAAAATTTGTGTTAAATTAGATAGCTGCTCCTGCAAGTCAGACCTTATCAGAACTGCAGTCTAGTAAATCTACTGTGAATGACTGACCAAGTTCAGACAAAATCTCTTAAACTGTGGATTCTGCAAAAATTATCCTGCAATTAAACTTTTTTGTGCGAGATGGTAAAATTATACCATACCTAGGAAGACGGACACTGGAAAAACCTATGCTATAACCACTGAAGCTCACCTCTGTTCTTTCCTGAATGACTGTGGGATAGCAGCTGAATAACCAGAATACAAATTATAGTCTCATCTAACTACCACTGTGTACTTTAGCTCTGCCTTTCCTTTCAAAAGGTTTTAATTTTATTAAAAATAAAAAAGTGTCATCTTTGTTATTGTCTTGTTTTTTTACTATCTTATATACTCCATACTCCCTTGTTCCATTGTACACTGGCTCTGCCTGTGTCCTCTAGTACAGACTATCATTCAGTGTACCCGAGTATCTAATTAATCTACCTTATTTTGTTTTAGTGTAACTTTAGTAATTAACTATAGTGTAATTATATTATAGTAAGCAAGCAATGTGTTTGGTAGAATAATTGTTATTTGATTTGTATTGGTCATCTATTTGAATTAATTATTCTAGTTCATTTTTACTTTTAAGTTACCATTAAGTTTATATTATTTTAGAATTTTTATTCAACTTTTTCTTTGTACCCCAGGTTGCCTAGCCTCTCCACCCTTGCTCCATTGTGCTCTTGGCTTTGCCTGTGCCTCCTAGTGCAAATTTTAATATCAGTGTACCTGAAAGTACTCTTAAGCAGCCTACCTCATTTTGTGTATAGTTTTATATATTTTTTTTATATCTGGATCTTTTTTATAAGATTCTTTTTTGTCTTTTTCTGTCAAACAACCCTCATATGCAAACTATTATAGACCCAGACCTTAACCTCTTATCTAGTACATGACAATCACTTTAATGACCAAAATTGCAGGTCTTCTACAGCACATGACGTAAACAATGTTTTAACATGTAGTCACAATGTTTCTGTAATTAACTTGAATGTAAGATCTCTAAGTACAGTATTGACATCACTTTGCATTAACATCACTTTCATGATGTTAATCCCCTGATTCAAACAGTTGACAACAAAGTCTATCGTGTTTACTGAAACGTGGTTAAAAGAGGACGCTACAACTCTACAACATACATAACTACTCAGTTATTCACAACTGTCGTCCTATACAAAGAGGTGGTAGTACTTTACTACCACCAGGAACTGACTTGCTTAAAAGTAATTAAATCTAGAGACCCTTGTGGAGAGTATATATTTGCCCGTTTCAGAGTCAAGGGTGGCGAGGCTGTCCTGACTGTGGGAGCAGTCTACAGGCTTCCTAACACTGATGTGACTGAATTTAACCTTAGAAATCTAATACTAGATAACAGACTGAACAAAAATCATCTAATTATTTCTGGGTATTAACGCTTACCTCTGCGAGCCTGGTAACCCTCCTGCTGCTAGTTTCTTCAACTGTATGAATTCCTGCTTCCTCATACCCTTTATCACTAGACCTACTAGAATCATTGATAGTACTGCCACGTGTCTATCACATCTAAACCAACATAACCTGTCTGCTTACTTCAGGGATAATCATTGATAGCACTACAGACAATTACCCCACATTTCTCCTAACCAACATTAACAAACCACCTCTAGATACAAGGAAGATATGCTTTAGGCTGCACAATAAAACTTCTATAGGCAATTTTATAGCTGCTGCAACTATCAACTGGGAGTCCAAATTAGGTAACAAGGGACATCAACCAAGCAGTGTAATCATTTCTTCAAAAAACTTTCAGCCTTTATAACACCCACTGTCCTATGCTAACGAAGCCAGTCAACTAAAAGGCTAAACAATCCTTGGCTCACAAAGGAGGGATACTTAAATCTATTAAAAAAATATGACCTTGAGAAGAAGTATAGGTCAGGAATTGTCTCCAAAGAATTTCCAAAGAATTAATCAATGCTATCTAAAATAATTAGAAGTCAAAATTAAATACTACGAAGATAAATTTACCTAAACAAGGGCAACATTAAGAAAACATGGAGCGCAATTTCACAAATATTGGGATTTTTTTAAATAACAAACCAATACTTCTTTCTAATAACGATGGTCTGCTTTTAGCCTCTGATACTGCTAATAAATTCAACAGGTTCATCTCATTCATTGGGTCATCCCTTGCTAATGATATTCCATCTTCCAGTACTAATGTTCAGGACTAACTTACAGTTAACTATCTGCAGTGTCTGTACCTAACATCTGCTAATTCCACTGATGTCAATGAGATAATCCTCTCCCTTAAAACCAAATCTAGTGCCCTTGTGGAGAAACCAACTAATTTACAAAAAAGCCTCCAGATCTTTAGCTCCTGCCATTGTATTGCTCTACAACAAGTCAACTCCAAACCTTTCCAGATATTCTAAAAAAAAAAAAAAAAAAAGTGAGTAACCCCAGTCCAAAAATGTAGTGATCTCGCTGATGTCAACTTCAGACCTATATCAATCCTGCCAAACTTGTCAAAAGTATTTGAAAATCTAATCTACAAGTAGCTTTACTCTTATCTAACCAAACACAATATACTTCTCTCTTGTCAATATGGCTTCAGACCTTCAAATAAGCACTAACGATGCACTTATTAGTATGATTAACTTTATACATGCAGCTCTTGATAAAAATGAGTTCCCTGTTTGGTTATTTGTGGATCTGCATAAGGCTTATGACACTACCACCAAAACCTCCTTAAATTACATCATTATGCAGTCAGAGGTTACTACCTGCAACACCTTCAGTCTTACCTTATTGACAGGCTTCAGTATGTTTGTGAATAATTCAATTTCGCCCACCCTACCCATCAATATGGGTGTTCCTCAGGGCAGCATACTTGGCCCTCTCCTCTTTCTCATCTACATTAATGACCTTCCAACACAATCATTCTATTTGCTGATGACACAACCTTCATTTTCTCCAGTCCTGACCCTCTTGCTCTAAATGTCAGTGAATACTGAACTAAATAAAGTCCATCTCTGGCTAACTACCAACAAACTTTGACAAAACTATTTTGTATATTTTGTTTGGCAATGAATCAAATTAATCTCAGGATAAAATTGATGGCAAATTCCATGGTGTTCTCAGACAAGCTGAATTTCCAAGGACATTCTAAAATAAAAAAAAAAGTTCCAAAAACTGTTGGTATTCTAAGATCAGATATTATGTACCTCGCCCTGCCCTGGTGACGCTCTATTACTCTCTCATCTATCTTTATCTTACCTATGGTATTTGTGTTTGGGGTTCTGCTACCCAAAATCCTTTACGTTCTCTAATTACAACACAAAGCTGCTATTAGAACAATATCTAACTCTGGCCCCAGACATTATTCGGTACCTTTCTGAAGTCTCTGAATATGTTAGGTATTAAGTCACTGCATATCCTCTCGTATTTTATATATATATAAAACGCTGAACTGTAATGT
Organism: Procambarus clarkii; assembly: GCF_040958095.1. Lineage (NCBI taxonomy): Eukaryota > Metazoa > Arthropoda > Malacostraca > Decapoda > Cambaridae > Procambarus > Procambarus clarkii. The sequence continues at coordinate 21,939,198 of NC_091201.1, forward strand.
CAATCCTGACCTTAAAAGCTTCCTAGAAAGTTAACAACCCATGGGCACCAAACCAAAAACAAATACCTATTTGATATTCCAAGAGTACGACTTAAACTAGAAATGCTCTACAAATCAAGGGACCCAGAATGTGGAATGACTTTCCCAATCATGTCAAAGACTGTACCCCTCCAAACCAGTTTAAGATGAAAACTAAGTCCTACCTAATTAACTCCATGTAACCTACCTTACCCCCAAATGTCAACCTATGTCCTACTAATTTTAAACAATGCTGTTTGTTCATCAAATTGTATATTTGCTATTTTCTGCCATGTTCCCACTCCCCTTTTTTATTTTTTTAACAATTTATACTTTACTCTCAATTAGTAACAAGTTTTAGTCCAAGTGTTTTTCCTGCCTGAAACGCTTTGCGTAATAGTGCCTTTAGGCTTTGTATGTACTAACTCTATCTATAAATTCTTCAATGTTTGTATCTCACCTTTTATGTACGTACTTTACCTGAATAAACGTTGGATTTGATTCGATTTCACTTGATACATGGAGTTGAGAAGTGGAACAATTTATGGGCACAGTGAGCAGGCACTTTGGGACACTTCTCTGGGAACAGATTAAATTATTAAGTCGAGGTGCCACTGTAGTTATAAATTTCCAACATACAGTGGAATCTCTATTCTAACAGCTCCCATATCAAACTCTTCGGCATTTAGACTGATCATGTTCCCATTATGTGCTGATTATACATATCATTATGTATATTCATCCATTTGCGTGGCATTCACACGTAACAACGTGTTCCTGGCACATCAGTTTTGCCATAACTGTCATTCAGTGCAAAACCCACTACACTTCCTCAATATTTTGGATATCCGTAGTGTAAGTAAGTCACCATGTGACCTAAGAAAGTTAGTAATAAGAGTTAAGCAAAAAAATAAAATTGTAAGAACCACGAGAGAGATGGAGAAAGACCTCATGGCTAAATATGAAAGTGGTGCCCATGTAAATGAACAAAGGTGAGGTTTTTAAGATAAGTGGACAAGCTTCTGTTGGCAGCACTGTACCATGCCAGATGGCAATGGATGTGGGCCCACATGCGTACCAAATGGCATTTCACATTTATTTACCACAATACAAGCCTGACCCCAGGTTGGGCTTTAGGAGTAGAGTAACTCGCAGAACCGACAGCAGGTAAAAAGCCAGGTAAATATGGCATTTCCACTAAAAAAAAAATGCACACTTGCCCTTTCTAACTTTCTTTTCTTCTGTTGGAAGCTAAATGTTTATGTATAGGAAATTACTCTTCCCAACCATTTGCATTCCTAGATGAGAAGGCATTCGGATGTAAAGAAATAATTTACTTGTCCTAACACCAATGCACCTAATTGGCATGTGTGGAGGAGAAAATTCATGGTGTAGGGGGAACAGGAAGCCAGTGTGTTTTGGCTCAACCCGTTATATTGTAGTATATAATTGTTTAGAGCACAGGAGTTAGCAAATTTTTTTTAAGTAGCTCTAGAAAATATGGCAAGGTATTATGATAAAGGCACTAAATTTCGAAGATTTGTTGTTGGTGACAAGGTGTGAGTGTGGTTGGTGCTAGTTAAAGGAACCCGTGAATGACTAGATTTTGCGGACCCTATAGGGCGAAGGTGCTTGGTGACGTGACTTGTGGTACATATGCCAGATAGACCAAGGAAATTTCACTTATGCCACGTTAATCTGAGTAAGAAATGCTGGGCTAGAGAAGAAGATACAATATTAGCTAAGACAGTCGTGTGCCGTGTCTCAAGAGATTATGGGATTGGAAAAGATGAAGCTAGAGAGCCGACTACTGATTCAGAGAGTCCGAATCTCTAATACAAAGTGGTTAAAAGCTATGGATGAACATTAGTCATATCTTGATGACCAACGGCAGCAGGAATTTAGAGATTCTAATATGGAACGTATCGCTTTTCACAGATGTGCCACAAAAATATTGCGAGGTCATTACCGATGTGAATGTAGGAGCAGCTTTGCCGATAAAACATCCATATAGAATGAATCCCGAGAAGAGAGATCACGAAGAAAGAAGTACAGTATCTTTTAGATAATTTGGCTGAATTGAGTGATTGGCGTTCACCTTGTCTCCTGGTAAAGAAACCAGGTGGTACGCATCGCTTATTCACAGATTATAGAAAAGTGAACCGTCACTGTCGCAGACTCTTACCCGATTCCGCGGATTGATGACCGTATTTATCAAACAGGACAAGCACAATGTGTCCAAAATTTATCTATTGAAGGGTTATTATCAGATACCCCCTCACTGATACGAGCCAAAAGGATATTTGCTTCTGTTATGCCAGACGGACTATCAATATCAGGTAATCCCATTTGGCATCAAAAACTGGGAGTTTTATCAAGAGTAATGATTAAGGTATTGCAGGAAAAGGTAGGTTGTACAGTGTACATCGACGACATTGTGGTTTATTTTCATTCGTGTGAAGAGCATCTACAGTAGTTAGAGGATCTATTTGGTAGACTGAAAGTAGCTAATCTAACCATAAACCTGCCAAAAGAGAGTTTGGTAAGGCCAAGTTGTAGTACCTTTGGTATCTATTAGGTCAAGGAAGGTTGCCCCCAGTGAGAAGATGGAGGCCATTGACAATTACCCAGTACGTAAAGGTAGGGGAGACTTGCTCAAATACTTTGGTATGTTGGAAGTTTCCAACCCCAATACTAACCCTTGGTGCAATAATATAAATTTATTGTACTAGGAATTCATATTTACTAACATTACTAGTAAGTAGCCTCATGCAGCAAATTCTTATTAATAACAGGGGTGCAATATTTATATTGCATCAGTCACTGGTTCCTTGATAAATTATATTTTCATAAATCAAATTACATTCAATCTAACCTTGTATATATTAAGGAATATCAATTGGTAATAGATTTATATTTATTTAGCAAATTATATAGCCATTTATTGGAAATAATTTTATACTGCTGCGATCAGCTGTTCCAGTAAAAGCGATGAATTGAATTTCCACTATGAATATTTCTCGCCCATCTAACGTCATTTAGATTAAATGATTTTGCACAGCGAGAAATAATCTGCTGTTCTATAAAGCACGTTATTATGACAAATTTACGTGGATAATGTTTCCATCCATTCGGAAATTAGAATTAAGTATATCAAATAATTCCCAAAGTTTCCAACATTGGGTGCTAGGTGGCGCGCACAACACTCACTAGCGAGGAGACTTGGCAGCGAGATGCCATATTTGGAGTGTCCTGTCTGGCTACCGTCTCATATTTGGAACATCCGTGCATTAACCGACTTCAAGTAGACGTGACGGCTTCATCTTATTCCGGACACCATGTCCGGCAAGGCTAAGTTATCCTTTTTATATAGTTGTGAACTCAATATATTATATAGGGTGCCTTGTCAGGACACACGACCATCAAAATAACCTTGTGAGTGCCATCATATTCTATCAACACTAAATTTATAAATGTGTGGGAATATGCACTCATGGACGGAAATTACATATGATTCGTATTTCAGCATGAAGTTAACGGCAAGGAAATCTTAAGTCAGCCTATATAATCACCTGTTGCCAGAGATAACTGACTTTGATAGGATTAAACTGGTTATAGCTGCTGGAAGCCAGCTAAGTTCAACTTAGGTAGCCAAGCCGTTAACCGTTTCCATTTGTAGTTAATGATAACTTATGATCCCAGGTAGCTGAGAAATGAGTCTACCCTTGAGATTTAGTTAGGTCAGGCTGAGCTAAATAAGAGGTGAATGTATATAGTAAACATTCTATTAGATTTGACAAACGGTTAAAACCATGGGCAGTGAATGAATGGGTACATAAACGACTTTACACGAGATGTCAAAAGTTTGTGAGGAAGGCATTAGGCTCATGTCAGGGGTCTTGACTTTACTGGAGAAGCTGATGTTGTGGGAGCAAGATGCGGTGTCCGAGCTGATAACGGGAAGAATCTCATGTTACCTGCTCCGCCAAGGAGAATTAGTCAGGCGTTCTTGTATGAAGCCTGGGGACGACTTAGTGCTCGAATCAGGAAAGAAGCCCAGTCAGTAAAGGAGTTTAAATAGCGATTTTGTGGACTGAGGAGCGCGCCAACGTCCGGTGCTGGGGTCAGGGCATGCCCCTGTACATATAACACTCTGGTTTATCTGGCGAAGGAGTTACTGAGAACTTCAAAGCCAGAGAGGGAGTAGTTGATGAGACTCCAAGGTTGTGGAAGGTACCGAGCTCTGTGGAAGAGCAGCCATACAACGAGGAGCAGGACCTCAAGCTGTGAGGAGCAGTGGAACGAAGTTTCACACGCTTCTGTGATACCAGTGGTGAAGCACCATTGTTGCTCAAGGAAGACTTCATGGTGTAGCAGCTGGGAGAGCTGTGGAGCACCCTGGTCAACCCGTTCTCGCACTTGCTTAGTCAATATTGGCTTATTTAATAAGTGCATACGTGGCATAATAATTGATTGAATATTTTACTTTACCTTGAAAAGCTTCATAGAAAACACTGACCTCACCTAACCACCTTATTATGTTAAGATAAGCATCTTATTGCTTCTTGATTACAACTATTACTTAACCTATATCGTTGATAGGTTAAGTAATAATTGTAAATATGAAGCAATAAGATGCTTATCTTAACATACTAAGAAGGTTATTTGATGACTAATTTCAATTTCATTCTATCTTCACAGTTAGGGACTGGCATGCACTCTCCAGGATGTAGAGGTTATTGGTGAAAGTAACGTACATCATAAATACATTGCCCAATGTTAATAAATCAGCTTAATATTGCTCTAATTCAACAGAGCACGGTATGTTGAATCTCTACGACTACTGGATGGACAGGATTAAAGGACCCGAGAGCCATGTCGGGTGGCTGAAAAATCGTTCTCGTAGTACACTACGAGAGAGTACTACAATCAAAAGAAGATTGACAACGAGAAAGCAGGACACAGCACGGAGAATAGCATACAGCTCTGCTGTGAAGATGCTAGTCTCTGAAAAGACGCGACACTAGTGCGGCCAGGAAAAAAAAAGTAGCCCACACCGTTCGCAGTCTTAGACCATCGGTGAAGATCGAAACTGAGCAGGAGTGCGAAGAAAAGTCATCAAGAAAAAGCGTTTCAGAACCGTACGAGGAGTAAAAGCTTTAGTAATGCGGGTCAAGGATGTACAAAACTTCGGAAGGGAGACCCTCCACGGGGGCAAGGAAGGAACAATACGAGGAGAAATATGAAAGAAAAATGGAAAGAAACGTGTAAGCGAGATAGCCTGACAAAGAGGGAGGTGGTGAAGAGAAACAGGAATTACAGGAGAGGTAAAAGTCAAAGCACAATAGAGGCGAGTGGAAGGATTTTGCAAGGACCGTTCCCGATAGCGAAGACAGTAGCGATCACAGCGGTCCTGGAGAGATAGGAATCCAGTGTCAACATACAAGCTGAGGGCAGGAGTCGATCGAAAGGCACCAGAGCCTAGGCACAACCCTGCACGATGCAAAGCATCAAGACTGGAAAGAGTAGAAAGAAGCGGACGAATAAGCAGGGCAACCATAATCGAGTTTAGACAGAGCGAGTGAGGACTGTAGAGAAGAGCATATGCCTATCCACCCCCCCCCCCCCCCCAAGAAGTATGGGACAAAACCTGAAGGAGGGAAAGGGCCTTAGAGCATTCAGCGCGGAGGCAAGAGATATGGGCTGACTAAGAGAAACGAGTGTCAAAAATTAACCCCAGAAGCTTAGCGGAATCCTTGTACACAAGCGTATGTCCATAAAGAGGGGGTGGGGGGGGGGGGCGAAGAATGACACGCTTCTGAGTAAAAGTCTTAGCACAAGTCTTAGACACAGAACTTCAAGCCATGATCCGTTGCCCAAGACGACACAGTATCAATCGCAAGTTGAAGCTGTCGTGAAGGAGAGGCGAATCACTACCCCGACAGCAAAAAGTAAGAACGTCTACATAGAGAGCAGAGAAGACGCCAGGAGGAAGGAAGGAAAGAAGACCATTGAGAGCAACAAGAAAAAGGTAGTGCTCAGAACACTACCTTAGGGTACACCCTCATATTGCCGAAAAGGGGCAGAGAGTGGGGTCCCACGAAGGCCAAAAGAATGAAGTTGGGACAATATGATACCACCTGGTAGTGTCGTAAGCCTTTTCCAGGTTAAAAAGGACAGCAACAACGGAGGTCTTCGCAACAAAAGCAATACAAATATAGACCAAGTTCACCAGGACATCCATTGTGATGCAGCATTTGCGAAAACCAAATTGAGAAGGGGAAAGGTGGTGATAGTGCTCCAAGAACCACACCAGACGAACGTTAACCATACGTTCAAAGAGCTTGCAGAAAACTCCTGAGGGCAATAGGGCGGATGTCCTTGGGGGATGTTTTCCGAACAGGGAGGACAACGGCATCGAGCCAGTCCTCAGGGACTGACGACGACTCCCAGACCCAATTAAACAGACTAAATACCGAGACGAGCACGGAGGAAGATAAAGCATCTCGGTGAATGCCATCGGCGCCTGCCGTCGTGGAACCGTAGAGGGCCAGGGCAGACTGGAGCTCAGAGAGAAGGGATCGTTATAGGGAAGGTTGAGATGGGTACAGAAATCCAAAGGACGAGATTCAAGAAGAGGCTTACGAAGAAGGAGTGAATGGGGGAAGATAAGAACCTGAGCTAACAGACGAAAAGTGGGAACCCAATTCGGTCGCGACCTGCAACGGGTCCGTCACAAGAGTACCACCGAGGTGAAGGACCGGCGAGACATCGGGAACGAACTTACCCGCTATTTTGCGGAAACGCTTCCAGGTCAGCGGTAGAGGAGTTTCAGACGTGATGGGAGAGACATAAGACATCCAACATGCACGTTTAGCCGTACGGATGGTCCTACGGGCAAAGAACAGCCGTGCACCATGTCGGCTCCAAATGCACGAATTGTGTCAGTAAAGGCATCAATAAGAGGGTTACATAAAAGAAAGAGGTCAGTGATGACATTTGAGAAGTTGAAATAATTAAGAAGGTGGAGAGCGGTGTCCAGAGAGTTCGTGTGTTCTGAATATGGCATTAAGATAAAAAACTGTACTTTTGCTAAAGTAAAAAATTATAAGTTTAGCCTTATCTAGAAGTGAAAGTTGTAAGGCAATACGAAATAGAAAGGTAAGTGTAGCAAAAGTGGTTTTGATAATGCAGTGTGGGAGTGGTACAGAGGCATGAGGTGACGAAGCCAGTGGCAGGCTGGACGCTCGTGGAAAATGCACCCGAATTTCACCAAGCAATGAAAATTACTCAGAAGTGTGTGTACAGTGATGGATGGCTCAATCTTTAAAACTCGCCTTGGCATTAGCTTCATTAATGTATATTGTGAAAATTTGCTGACACTGTTGGTGCTGACGAGTATTCTAGTAAATTTGCGGAGATCGTGCAGGAACAAAATTTATTGCCTGAGCAAATTTATAATGCTGACGAGGCTGGTTTGTACTGGCCCATGCTACCCACAGACACGATGGCTCATAGTGGTGAAGACAATCGTTTATGTTGTTATAAACAATTTCTTTGGTGTGCTGTGCAAATGAACCTGGCACACACAAGTTAAAATTACTCTTAATTGGAATTTGAAAAAGGGGGGGGGGGCTTTAAAGTCAGCTAGGTGCCTCCCTGTGATGTATAAGGGGGCATATCAAGGTAAAATTAAAAGTGGTTCAAATTGCTTATAAATTTTTTTATGAAATGGTTATAGAAAGGGCTGCAGCTGGTCCAAGTTTCATCATCACACCCTAAACAGAAAAGGAGAACAAAAATAAACAACGAATTATGCAACGAATTTTCAAATAGTTTCAGGGAACACATGTGTCAACTAAAATCATTTCTATAACACTCAGATATTAAATTAAGCACATAAAGGATTCTAGTGATCAGTTTTATCAAAAAAGTGTTTAGTGCAATAATATAATTTTTCAAAGTTACCCTTCTAAAAACATATGCAATATATGATATTTATAAATTTTTATAAAATCAACAAATAGACTTTGGACTAAAATGTCTACTAGATTCTGTAGAAGCACAAACGCTACATATAAGGTGTAATTTGCATGTAAATTGTTTAATAAATGAAAGCTCTGAAGTAACTTGAAGGTGTAAATTACTTTCCAGAGTAAAATAAAGATCCAAGTTCGGCCACCTGTAGCTGAGCTTGACTTCGACAGATTTCGTTCATAATTGGCACCCTTGCAGATAGGCATCCATTGAGCAAGGTGTGCAAGTTTCATGCAAATCCCTTGATAACAAACGAGAAAAATATTGGCCAAAAAAAAAAAAAAAAGACAAAAAAAAAAAATTTAAATATAAATATATTGCACATACATATTACAATTATTACAAGAGTTTGTGCTTCTACAGCACATAGTAGACATTTTAGTTGACACATGTGTTCCCTGAGATTATTTGAGAATGTTGAACATTCGTTGCATAATACGTTGTGTATTTTTTTTCTCCTTTTCTGTTTAGGGTGTGATGGTGAAACTTGGACCAGTTGCAGCCCTTTCTATAACCATTTCATAAAAAAAATTATAAGCAAATTGAACAACTTTTAATTTATAACGATTTAGAATGATATGCCCCCTAAGGACCAGTCAACTGCGTGAATGTCTAGTAATATTTGCCGAATGGTTTAATAAGAACTTTATACTCGAGGTGAAGTAGCACCTGAAAAGTGTTTGCCTTCCCCAAAACAGCGAAGTTGTGCTGCTACTAGGTAATAACTCAATGCAGCCACGAGGTGATGGGCTAGTAAATGACAATATCATTGGAACGTTCATACCACCCAATACAACTTCACTGATCCAACCCATGGATCAAGGGATAATTAAGAACCTTTGCCATCTCCACAAGGAGGTTTGCCAGACGTCTTAATAATCAGGCAGGAACACTTAAGGACTTTTATGGTCTTCACAATAAAGTCGGCTATCTGGACTATTGCTAGTGCATGGAATGAGGTACAGCAAACAAAGAAATGATTGGAAATAACTTTGGCCCACGTCAAGTCTGTTTCCCGAGGAAGATTAGGCAGATTGAAGGATTTGTGGCGAAAAAAAATAGCGAGAGGAAAAAATTTAAGAGGAACTCCTATGCTATGTCAAGGAGATTAAGTCCTGCAAACTGAGAGCAGAATGGGTGACATAATGGATGATGACAGATGGAATTGATTTTTACGAATCGGCCCTAAACAATATCAAAACATGACTGATTATGGAATTATAGAATTAGTGCAGGAAAAAAGCCAGAAGAGTGCAAAGACGACAATGGCGAGGAAGAAGCATTAAAGGAAAAATGTAACACGGCAAAAGTTCGGCAACATTTTGAAGGCATTCTGGCATTTATGGACACGAGTAACAGTGAGCTTGAAACTAAGAACATTATGAGCCTGTACAATTTGCATATGTAGTTTTAGAAAACAAGATCAAAGGGAATGAAACAAATGTCAGTCATTTGCACCTCACCTGCACCTGACTCGTCACATGTTGACCCAGTCAACCCAACACCAATATCCACCACCACCTTTCCATGTAAATAACTATGCTTCATCAACATCACTCAAACGAAAGTGGATCAGGACTTCTTACTGGTGAGTACAAACAAAAAGTCACATTTATGCCATGAACCTGTCGATTTTTTCCCGACATCAATTTCCCTACATTTCTAGTTTTTTTCTTTTCCTTTCATTTCTCATTTACGAACTGGCACGATAACCAACGGGTTTCGTCCCCAAGGGGTTCGCAAACCAAGTTTTCCTCTGTATTTATTAAATCTGGATAACCGTATCTGGTAATAGTCAGTCCCCTAAGACTGGCTCGAGGCTGTGGTTCTTGCTATTCGAAAACTGGGGTCTCTAGTGACATATAAGGACTTCTGCCCTCCTCCCCAATTGCCCTCACGAGTGGAGTTTCCAAACGCTCTGAACATATGGTCAATGTCTGATGTGGTTCTTTGAACACTCGACCCCTCTCCTCCTCAATTTGGTTTTCGTAAGTGCCGCAGCACGACTGATTTCTTTGAGAACTTTGAGGTCTATATTCATACATCTTTTGCTGTGAAGATCTCCGTTGTTGCTGTCCTTTTTGACCCGGAAAAGGCATACGACACCACCTGGAGATACCACATTCTGTCCCAAATCCGTTCTTTTGGCCTTCGTGGTAATTTTCTTCTTCCTACAAAGCTGCCTCTAGTTGTTACTTTAGAGTGAGACTTGGTACTGCTCTCTGCTGCTTTTCGGCAATACGAAGGTGTACCCCTAGGTAGTGTTGAGCACTATTTTCCCTCGTTGTCCTTAATGATATTTCCTCTCTTCCCTCTGGTATCTTCTCAGCTCTCTTTAGACGACCTTACCCCTTGCTGTCGGGATGATTTCCTTCAACGGCGGCTTCAACTTGCGATTGATGCCGTGTCGTCTTGGGCCACCAATCATGGCTTCAAAGGTCTCTGCAACTATGACTTACCCAAGGCTATGACTTACTCTGAAGCAGGTCGTTCTTCGTCCCTCTTTGTCGCTTTATTGTCATCCCCTTTTGTACAAAGATTCCGCCAAGCTTCCGAGGTTAATTTGACACTTTTTTGTCTGTCACCCCATCTCTTACATCCCGAATTGTTCCCCAACTCATGTCTGCATCTCGAAACGAGTCACATTGTCGGCATTATGCCCGAGAGGTACTCTCATGATGCCACCTTTGGTATGCAAGTAAGTAAGTAATTATCAAAAGAAGGCACCAAACCGGGAAGGCTATGTAGCACCATCAAATGCGCAAAATAATCAGAGGGCGCTAAATATCACCAAGGATGCCAATACGAGAACAAAAACGCATAAGGCGAACGATATCAAAAGTATCCGAGTCACCAAGAATTCCATTGAGGGACAGGTGACCGTGAGGGGCGGTCGGAAAGCAAGACACGCTCGTCCTGGAAGTCAGGACATTCAAGAAGGACATGCACGACCGTAAGAGGGACAATGCAACTAGGGCAATAAAGAGCAGGGCGGCGCTCCATCTAGTGACCATGGGTTAAGCGAGTATGGCCAATACGCAACCTCGCCAGAGCTGTTTCCCACCGCCGGTTACGGTGGAAGGAGGACGGCCACGAGGAAACAACATTTAAGAGTACGGAGCTTGTTACCAGTAACAGACAACCATGAAGCCTGCCAACGGGTAAGGACTAAGGAATGGATAACTGGGTAAAAGTCTGAATACGGAATGCCTTTACGAGAGATGGGACAAGAGCGGACAGCTTCCTTGCTGGCAGCATCCGCACGCTCATTTAAAGACACACCAATATGGCTGGGAACCCAACAAAACTCAACTTAAATTTACTGTGAACAAGAAACGGCCAATGCTGGATCTCGACAACTACTGGATGAACCGGATTAAAGGACCGGAGAGCCATGAGGGCACTACGAGAGTCAACAACAACAACAACAAATGAAGACTGACAACGAGAAAGCAGGAGACGAAGAGCAGAGAGAATAGCATAAAGCTCCGCTGTAAAGATGCTAGTCTCCGGAGGTAAGCGACACATAAGTGCGATCAGGAAAAACAACAGAGTAGCCAACACCGTCCGCCGACTTTGACCCATCGGTGAAGACAAACTGAGCGGGAGCGAGAAGAAAAGTGCTCAAGGAAAAGGCGTTTTAGAACCGTAGGAGGGGTAAAAGCTTCAGTGATACGGGTCAAGGCCATACAAAACTGCAGAAGGGGGACTCTCCACGGGGGCAAAGAAGGAACACCACGAGGACAAACATTAGAAACACGAACGTTAAGAGAATCCTGTAAGCGAGATAACCGGACAGAAAGAGGGAGATGGTGAAGAGGAACAGGAACCGCAGGATGGGTAAAAGTTAAAGCACAACAGAGGCGAGAGGAAGGATGTAAGAACCGCGCAAGTGATCACAGCGGTCCTGGGGAGACAGGAAGCCAGTGTCAACATACAAGGTAAGGACGGGAGTAGAACGAAAGGCACCAGAACTGAGGCGCAACTCAGAATGGTGCAAAGCAAGACAGCGAAGAGTAGAAGCAGCAGACAAGCAGGGCAACCATAATCGAGCTTAGACAGGGCGAGAGAGGAATGTAAAGCAAGGAGAGTGCGCCTATCTGCTCCCCAAGAAGTATTGGACAATACCCGAAAGAGGGTAAGGACCTTAGAGCACTTAACATGGCGGTAAGAGATATGGGGAGACCAAGACAAATAAGCTAACCCCAAAAGCTTCGCGGAATCTTTGTACTCAAGGGATGACCATAAATGGACAAAGAGGGACGAAGAATGACCCGTTTAAGAGTAAAAGACATGGCACAAGTCTTAGAAGTAGAGAACTTTAAGCCATGATCGGTGGCCCAAGACAACACGGCATCAATTGCAAGTTGAAGCCGGCGCTCAAAGAGAGGCGAATCATCACCCTGACAGCAAAGGGTAAGATCATCGACAGAACGGAGAAGACACATGAAGGAAGAGGAAAGACCATCATTGAGGGCAACCAGAAAAAGTAGTGCTCAGAACACTACCCTGGGGCACCTTCGTATTGCTGAAAAGAGGCAGAGAGAGCGGTACCAACGCGCACCCGAAAGGAACGACGAGAGAGGAAGTTGTGGAGAAAGAGAGGGAGATGACCACGACGGCCAGAAGAATGAAGCTGGGAGAGAATATGATATCGCCAAGTGGTGTTGTAAGCCTTTTGCAGGTCAAAAAGGACGGCAACAACGGAGGTCCTCGCAGCAAAAGCAGTACGAATATAGACCTCCAAGTTCACCAGGACATTTGTCGTGTTGCAGCACTTGCGGAAACCAAATTCAGAAGGATAGGTGGTGATGGTGTTCCAGGAACCACATCAGACGAACGTTAACCATACATTCAAAGAGTTTGCAGACAACTTGTGAGGGCAATAGGGCAAAAGTCCTTAGGGGAAGTTCCCAGAGACCCTGGTTTGCGAACAGGGAGGACAACAGCATCGAGCCAGTCCTTAGGGACTGACGACGACTCCCAGATCCGATTATACAGACTCGGTAAATACTGACACGTGTACGGAGGGAGATGACGAAGCATCTCGATGAATACCATCGGAGCCCGCCGCCGTAGAACCGCAGAGGGCCAAGGCAGAACGAAGTTCAGAGAGAAGGGATCGTTATAGGAAAGTCGAAGACGAGTGCAGAAATCTAAAGGACGAGACTCAAGGACAGGTTTACGAAGAAGGAAAGATTGGGGAAGATGAAGACCAGAGCTAACAGAAGAAAAGTGGGAACCCAGTACGGAAGCGACCTGCAACGGGTCCGCCACAAGAGTATCATGGAGGTGAAGGACCGGTGAAATATCGGGAACGAACTTACCCGCTATCTTGCGGATACACTTCCAGATCTGTGGCAGGGGAGTTTCGGACGCAATTGTGGAGACATAAGATGCCCAACATTCACGTTTAGCCTTACGGATGGCCCTACGGGCCACCGCGCTCCCTTTCCGAAAGAAAACAAAAGAATCGGCCGTCTGTCGATGGTGGTGCCTCTCCCAGGCTGCACGCTTACAGCGGACAGCCCGAGCACAGTCTGCATTCCACCAGGGAAAGCACTTCTGTGGACCCCGAGAGGAAGAGCAAGGAATAGAGCGGAGGGCAGCGTCGAAGACTGTCATGAAAAAGGAGCAGAGCGCGATGGAGAGGTTGAAGGGAGAGGTCAGAGAGAGCAGCACTGAGGGTAAATAGGTTCCAGTCCACTTTAGCAAACTGCCACCTAGGGAAGAGGAGGGAAGGGCGAAAAGAGAAAAAGAAAACAATGATGGGGAAATGGTTACTGCCATGGAGGTCATCAAGAACTTGCCACGTGAAATCTAAAGAGAAGAAGAGCAAAGAGAAAGATAGAGACAGGAAAGGGTGCGAGTCCGAGAGTCCAAATGAGTGGGCTCACCAGAATTCAAGATAGACAGGGAAGAAGAGAGGATAAACGGCTCAAGAAGGCGACCGCGGGTATTCGTCAGAACATCACCCCAAAGAGAATGACGACAATTTAAATCACCCAGCAGGAGCACAGGCTCCGGCAAGGAGTCCAGGTGGTGTTTCAGATCAGGAAGAGAAAGCGGGACACTCGGGGGCAGATAAATGGAACAAACTGTGTACCATTTTCCCACAAAGATATGAGCAGCAGAACAATGGAGAGGCGAAGGAAAAAGTAAGGGGACAAAGGGAACATCAGAGCGAATCAAGAGAGCAGAAGAATTAGAAGCCCCAGCAACAGCTGTGGGGGGGGGGGAGAAAAAGGAATAGCCACGAAAACGACACCAGGACGAGCACCAAGCATCGGCTCCTGGAGACAGGCACAAAGGGGCGAAAACCGCGAAATCAGAAGTTGGAGTTCGAGGAAATTGGCGTAATAACCTCGAACGTTCCATTGAAGAACAGACATCGATGAGAAGAGAAAGGACAACAACAGAGAACAAGGAAGAAACAAAGGCGAAAGAGCAACAGAGCACGTTGAAGAATCAGGGTCAGGGTCAGCAAAGTCAGGGTTAGGGGGCATGGGTAAACTGAGCAAAGACGGAAGGAAGGAAGCGGGAGAGCAGAAAGAGGGGGAGGAGGAGGAGCAGAAAGAGGGGGAGGAGGAGGAGCAGAAAGAGGGGGAGGAGGAGGAGCAGAAAGAGGGGGAGGAGGAGGAGGAGGAGCAGAAAGAGGGGGAGGAGGAGGAGGAGGAGCAGAAAGAGGGGGGAGGAGGAGCAGAAAGAGGGGGGGAGAAGAAAGAGGGGGAGGAGGAGAAGGAGCAGGAGCAGAAAGAGGGGGAGGAGGAGGAGCAGAAAGAGGGGGGGGGGGGAGGAGGAGCAGAAAGAGGGGGGGAGAAGAAAGAGGGGGAGGAGGAGAAGGAGCAGGAGCAGAAAGAGGGGGAGGAGGAGGAGCAGAAAGAGGGGGAGGAGGAGGAGCAGAAAGAGGGGGGGAGGAGGAGGAGCAGAAAGAGGGGGGGAGGAGGAGGAGCAGAAAGAGGGGGGGAGGAGGAGGAGCAGAAAGAGGGGGGGAGGAGGAGGAGCAGAAAGAGGGGGGGAGGAGGAGGAGCAGAAAGAGGGGGGGAGGAGGAGGAGCAGAAAGAGGGGGGGAGGAGGAGGAGCAGAAAGAGGGGGGGAGGAGGAGGAGCAGAAAGAGGGGGGGAGGAGGAGGAGCAGAAAGAGGGGGGGAGGAGGAGGAGCAGAAAGAGGGGGGGAGGAGGAGGAGCAGAAAGAGGGGGGGAGGAGGAGGAGCAGAAAGAGGAGGAGGAGGAGGAGCAGAAAGAGGGGGAGGAGGAGGAGCAGAAAGAGGGGGAGGAGGAGGAGCAGAAAGAGGGGGGGGGGGGAGGAGGAGGAGGAGCAGAAAGAGGGGGGAGGAGGAGCAGAAAGAGGGGGGGAGAAGAAAGAGGGGGAGGAGGAGAAGGAGCAGGAGCAGAAAGAGGGGGAGGAGGAGGAGCAGAAAGAGGGGGAGGAGGAGGAGCAGAAAGAGGGGGAGGAGGAGGAGCAGAAAGAGGGGGGGAGGAGGAGGAGCAGAAAGAGGGGGGGAGGAGGAGGAGCAGAAAGAGGGGGGGAGGAGGAGGAGCAGAAAGAGGGGGGGAGGAGGAGGAGCAGAAAGAGGGGGGGAGGAGGAGGAGCAGAAAGAGGGGGGGAGGAGGAGGAGCAGAAAGAGGGGGGGAGGAGGAGGAGCAGAAAGAGGGGGGGAGGAGGAGCAGCAGAAAGAGGGGGGGAGGAGGAGGAGCAGAAAGAGGGGGGGAGGAGGAGGAGCAGAAAGAGGGGGGGAGGAGGAGGAGCAGAAAGAGGGGGGGAGGAGGAGGAGCAGAAAGAGGGGGGGAGGAGGAGGAGCAGAAAGAGGGGGGGAGGAGGAGGAGCAGAAAGAGGGGGAGGAGGAGGAGCAGAAAGAGGGGGAGGAGGAGGAGCAGAAAGAGGGGGGGAGGAGGAGCAGAAAGAGGGGGGGAGGAGGAGGAGCAGAAAGAGGGGGGGAGGAGGAGGAGCAGAAAGAGGGGGGGAGGAGGAGGAGCAGAAAGAGGGGGAGGAGGAGGAGCAGAAAGAGGGGGAGGAGGAGGAGCAGAAAGAGGGGGAGGAGGAGGAGCAGAAAGAGGGGGAGGAGGAGGAGCAGAAAGAGGGGGAGGAGGAGGAGCAGAAAGAGGGGGAGGAGGAGGAGCAGAAAGAGGGGGAGGAGGAGGAGCAGAAAGAGGGGGAGGAGGAGGAGCAGAAAGAGGGGGAGGAGGAGGAGCAGAAAGAGGGGGAGGAGGAGGAGCAGAAAGAGGGGGAGGAGGAGGAGCAG
Source organism: Procambarus clarkii (assembly GCF_040958095.1). Taxonomy (NCBI): domain Eukaryota; kingdom Metazoa; phylum Arthropoda; class Malacostraca; order Decapoda; family Cambaridae; genus Procambarus; species Procambarus clarkii. The sequence continues at coordinate 21,955,495 of NC_091201.1, forward strand.
AAAGAGGGGGAGGAGGAGGAGCAGAAAGAGGGGGAGGAGGAGGAGCAGAAAGAAGGGGAGGAGGAGGAGCAGAAAGAGGGGGAGGAGGAGGAGCAGAAAGAGGGGGAGGAGGAGGAGCAGAAAGAGGGGGAGGAGGAGGAGCAGAAAGAGGGGGAGGAGGAGGAGCAGAAAGAGGGGGAGGAGGAGGAGCAGAAAGAGGGGGAGGAGGAGGAGCAGAAAGAGGGGGAGGAGGAGGAGCAGAAAGAGGGGGAGGAGGAGGAGCAGAAAGAGGGGGAGGAGGAGGAGCAGAAAGAGGGGGAGGAGGAGGAGCAGAAAGAGGGGGAGGAGGAGGAGCAGAAAGAGGGGGAGGAGGAGGAGCAGAAAGAGGGGGAGGAGGAGGAGCAGAAAGAGGGGGAGGAGGAGGAGCAGAAAGAGGGGGGGGGAGGAGGAGGAGGAGCAGAAAGAGGAGGAGGAGGAGGAGGAGGAGGAGCAGAAAGAGGAGGAGGAGGAGGAGGAGGAGCAGAAAGAGGAGGAGGAGGAGGAGGAGCAGAAAGAGGGGGAGGAGGAGGAGGAGCAGAAAGAGGGGGAGGAGGAGGAGGAGCAGAAAGAGGGGGAGGAGGAGGAGGAGCAGAAAGAGGGGGAGGAGGAGGAGCAGAAAGAGGGGGAGGAGGAGGAGGAGCAGAAAGAGGGGGAGGAGGAGGAGGAGCAGAAAGAGGGGGAGGAGGAGGAGGAGGAGCAGAAAGAGGGGGAGGAGGAGGAGGAGGAGCAGAAAGAGGGGGGAGGAGGAGGAGCAGAAAGAGGGGGGGGAGGAGGAGGAGGAGCAGAAAGAGGGGAGGAGGAGGAGCAGAAAGAGGAGGGGGGGGGAGGAGGAGGAGGAGCAGAAAGAGGGGGGGGAGGAGGAGGAGGAGCAGAAAGAGGAGGGGGGGGGAGGAGGAGGAGCAGAAAGAGGGGGGGGAGGAGGAGGAGGAGGAGGAGCAGAAAGAGGGGGGGAGGAGGAGGAGCAGAAAGAGGGGGGGAGGAGGAGGAGGAGCAGAAAGAGGGGGGGAGGAGGAGGAGGAGAAGAAAGAGGGGGGATGAGGAGGAGGAGGAGCAGAAAGAGGGGGGGAGGAGGAGAAGAAAGAGGGGGGGAGGAGGAGAAGAAAGAGGGGGGGAGGAGGAGAAGAAAGAGGGGGGAGGAGGAGGAGAAGAAAGAGGGGGGGAGGAGGAGGAGGAGGAGCAGAAAGAGGGGAGGAGGAGGAAGAGCAGAAAGAGGGGAGGAGGAGGAAGAGCAGAAAGAGGGGGGGGAGGAGGAGGAGCAGAAAGAGGGGGGGGGAGGAGGAGGAGCAGAAAGAGGGGAGGAGCAGAAAGAGGGGGAGGAGGAGCAGAAAGAGGGGAGGAGGAGCAGAAAGAGGGGAGGAGGAGCAGAAAGAGGGGGAGGAGGAGCAGAAAGAGGGGAGGAGGAGCAGAAAGAGGGGAGGAGGAGCAGAAAGAGGGGAGGAGGAGCAGAAAGAGGGGAGGAGGAGCAGAAAGAGGGGAGGAGGAGCAGAAAGAGGGGAGGAGGAGCAGAAAGAGGGGAGGAGGAGCAGAAAGAGGGGAAGTGCACCTCAGCAAGGGCAGCGACCGAGAGGGAAGCAAGGGCCAAAGAAACCTCCATAGCAAGAACAGGGGGCGCAACCACTGAAATGGGAGGGGAAGGAACAAGAGAGCCAGTAGTAGGGGTCGAGGAAGAAAGCGAAGCCTTCTTACCCGCCGGGGAGGAGGAAGGAGAGGAGCCAAGCTTACGCTTCTGACTTAGAGAGACCGGTGTCCCAGCAACTACGTACCGAGCAATGGATTGCAGCATCTCGACAGAAGCTGAACGAGAGCACACACGACGGCCGTTAGGAGAGCGATGGACATCAGCCTGCACTGACAGGCGGCGGGGAGAGTCAACACATGGAGAAGGATGGGAAGGAGGATCGGAGGGAGACGAGGAAGAAGAAACAGGAGACATGACAGACCGGGTAGAAAGAAGGGGAACCCCAGACAGAGGACCAGGAGGGGGACCCTTCGGGACAGAACTCGAAGGAACAGAGGAGGGGGCAGTGGGCCTATCAGGGTCCAAGGCCCGGAAACGGTTGAGAGTCTGAGGATGGTGGGAAGGACGAGGAGAGGAAGAGTGCAACACGCGAGCATAAGAGATGTTAGCATAAGGCGGGAGCCGGCGAACCTGGCGCCTCGCCTCAGGAAAAGATAAACGCTCCCGGTGTTTCAAGTTGAGGACGGCTGTCTCAAGCTTGTAATGGACACAGGCACGGGAGAAGGTAGGATGGGCCTCACCGCAGTTGAGGCAGTGAGCCTGGGGAGAAGTGCACTCCGACTTAGTGACCTTTACCCCCACACCAAGGACAGGCAGTCCCAGAGCAGTGGAGGGCACCATGCCCAAACCTCCAGCACGTTACAAAGCCGAGGAGAAGTAATATACTCCCGGACAGAGTACCTGGCATTAGCAAGAATGCCAAAGGATGGAAGGGTCCTACCATCATAGGTGATCGTCGCAACCCGAAGTGGTTGACGGCGACGACCACGAGGGGGACGAGTAAACGAGTCTACCTGGAGGACAGAATGGCCTTGGGCATCAAGGATATGCCGAATGTCATCGTGGCAGTCCTGCAGATTCCGAACACCGGTCTCAACATGGGGCGGGAGGAGAATAGTGCCAACACTGGCATTCAACCGAGCAATCTTTGAGACCCAAACAGGGATCTCGCCAAGGCAGGATAACACAGCCAAGTGGGAAGCTGCATCCTGAGAAGGAGCAGCAACGACACGTGTACCGAGACTAGTGGGGTTGAAGGTAACAGACGCATCCACGGACTCAACAAGATGCCGATGGAGGGAGAAATCGTCAGGAAACGCAGAATCAAGAGGAAGGAGATCAAAGTATTTGGCCCATGAAGCAGGACCAAAACAAGGCCTGATACGCATCAGTATGGGAAGGAATGTAGCGAGTGGGGTTGTGGCGCGGACGGCGTTGAGAACCCCCAGAGAGGACAAAAGGCGCAGTAGACACAATGAGAGACTTAGCCGCACCAGGGGACGAAGTGGTCACCACTGGGGGCTTGAAGCTCGACCCAACCAGAGGGAGGGGAGCTGGGGGAAGAAGTCAGGAGAGTCAAAGGAGGAGCAAGGTCGAGGCCCAACGCAGCGGAGGATTTAGAGCTCGATCTTCCAATACAGGCCAAATCGGGGGCTTGGTCGCCCACCCCATGAGCCCGAGAGGGTACAACAAACATTCAATGACATACAGACGAAGTGTGATAAATTCATCCACGAATGTGCCCCCATACCCACCATGGAGCCACAATTAGAGGCAGGACACCCAACAAGAAGCTATCGCCGATCATGCCGGGGCCCCCTAGGGGTGCGTCGTGAGTATACGCCCCACAAACGCCACCTTAAGAACCGTCAGTCCGTCGAGATCGGGTTCAGCGACGAAAGGGGGATTGACAAAAGGTTCCCCTCGCTCTCTACGTCGGGTACTACAGATCTACGGGTGCAAGAGTATGCCTCCTCAAGCACCCGGGCGTCAAAATAGAAGTAGTCCAAAGAAATAACCGTAACAAGCAAAAGGTCGGCTGGAAACGACAAGCAGATAGAAGATGGGTGGAGAAAAACGAAACATAAGGGAAAGGAAAAGCGATCCGGCACAATTAGAGAAGACAGCAGCAGGAGTGCAAGGCCACAAAAGGACAGAGGACTGTCCCACGGAGCATCACACTTCGGCAGTCGTCCACTAAACCCCCTCACGGCGCCAACGGGCCGGATAGGGAGGGGGTGGCCACCACAAGAGACTTCTATTAAAATTGACATCTAATTTCTATGAACTTTTAGGTTTCCTAGTCTCCATTATATTTTTTTTAACCATTATGAGTTGGTGTGCAATTTTGTAGGAACTTTAAAAAATGTTTTTAACAATGAATTTGTTTTCATAGTGATGTACTATGAAATTGATCATTGTAAGTAATGAAGTGGTTTATGTTCGTAAAATTAAATTTTGCTGACGAGAACTTTTGTATGTTGTAATGTACTTTTATTACATAATATTCCGTAAACAAAAATTGGAGTGTGAGAGCTTCCACATTGATAAAGGAAATGCATTTGATCACACTACTATTCTTTTCAGATAATCATAAGGCCTTTCAATTAACAGACGAGTTCTTATGCTTGAAAATAGTAGTTATATTTTATTATAGTGCTTGTGTAATATTAAATGAAGATTATATACCAGTCATGTTTTCTGTGCAAATTATACCAAACCTACTTTAATATAAATGTTAGTACTGTAGTTTGACAAGTTTTCATGCTGTTATTAGTGATAAGAGATGTGTATAATATACATGGTTGTCTGTATGAAAGAGTGGGAGGCTGCAGTGAGTGAGTAGTTCATTACATACCTGGAAAATGGACTTTGTTTAAACTTAAATTCTTAATCGAGTTTTATTTTCCAAAATTTTATAATTGGAATAGATTAAATGCACTGGGTCTTTTGAAGTATTGGAAAAAGTACAGTATTTTATATAGTACTAAACTGTTTAAACAAATTTCACAATAGACCATGTGTTGGAAATTTCCAACATAATACAACACTGTTGTATTATTATTAATTATTACTAAATCTACTAATCACTGTAGTAACTAAAATTAACCAACCGTAGAGTTCACATGTACTAATAATTGTATCTGTACAATAATGCTAGAATTCTTACGTCACCAGACGCCAGTATTGCGTCAGATTCCACCATAATAAACACATCTATATCCAGTGTGTCAGAGAATTGAGTTTGATTCTCTAAAAACAACAGTGTTCTGTGTGATAATTATTTACCGATAACCTGACTCCCAAATAATGCCAAATAAAGCGTTTCTAGTTACAAATGTTATCTGGTAATAAATTTAACGTCACGCGTGAATGCCTGGGAGAGAATTAAATTCATCTCCATTGCTCGTTTACCATCGTAAAACGAGCAAATAATAAATAACTCCTCTGAATAATAAACCCGTCATTATCCAAGCATTTCAGTCGCAACTGCGAGAAATGATATTATTCATAGTAAATAATTTGTGTATCAAATGCGCGGAGCGGGGGGGCAGAGGAGAAGCCATTAATCGAGAAGACGCCACCGAGAGCGTGTGTAGGCGTCCACGAGGAAAGTCGCCACTGAGGTGTGAAGAATAGTTGCAGAATAGAGCAACTTAGCTGGTGTCAGTGTCACAGGATACATCGTGGTGAATCGTCAACGAGAATTAACTTGACATTCAGCCCGGAACCTGTTAATTTGTTCCATGTAGCCCAATGTGACCGGCCAGAGAAGCGCGTCGACATCTAGGCTAGGCTCAACGCCACGCGTTCGTTATTACGACACTAGAACCTAGGACGCGAGTTTCGGCAAGCCTCAACTTACACAGTGCCCTATTAGCTAAGTACCTTTATTCCCTTTTGATGCATCATCAGATAGGTTATAGCAGGGTAGCTTGTCATCACGCCGAGCGACTAAAATAAAATACAAGTTAGTATTTGTTTTCACTCTCCATTACCAATTTCTTGAACATAGATATTTAGCAGCCTAATATGTTGCTACGTAATTTATCTTGATTTACAGCTTGTGTGTGAAGACTTCCCCAAGCTGTCACTTTCCCATGTTAATCATCTCCCAGTGTTCCATGATGAGTTCAGGAGATTCCTAGGATGATTCATGACTGATGTCTTGGAAAACGTCTTCAAGCTAAGACCCTTTTCCGTATTCCATTAATTAAATTATCTGTGATTAATTATTACCATAGATCACTGTTCACTGGATTTAACACCTGTTTATTATAATCTTTAATTTCTGATATTCATAATCTATGTTCTTATTAGTGACAATTTTATTGATTCTATAACTGGTCATAGGATTAAGTTATTACATAATGAACTGGTGTACGAACCACACTAGTTCCTAGACATATAGGAAGTTCTAGTAATACCCCCCCAATGTAGGTGTTTGAGGCTTTGATTCAGTTAAATTATATACAGCCCATTAATTATATAAGTCATTATATTCTCTAGTATTTATCCATAGTTACTGGTTCCTCTAGGAATTTTCTAATGATCACATTTTTATTAGTTTCTCTCTTTACTATAAAAGCGGGTGGTCCTTCGTAATTGATTTCATTACATTAATATTTAAATAAATAGAGTCAAGCCCCAAATGTCCCACACCATGCAAGTATTTACAGTTTAGTAGCGAGACTGCCATACTTGTATATTATTCTTGTTAGCGACATTAGGTTATAGTTTGTATCCATTATATTATCCCAAGTAGTAAGTAATTATCAAAAGAAGGCAAACTGGGAAGGCTATGTAGCACCATCAAATGTGCGGGATAATCAGAGGGCGCTAAATATTACCAAGGATGCCAATACAAGAGCAGAAATCCACAACGAACAATATCAACAGTATCCGAGTCGCCAAGAATTCTATCGAGGGACAAGCGACCGTGGGGGACGGTTGGAAAACAAGACATGCTCGTCCTGGAAGTCAGGACATTCAACAAGGATATGCACGACCATAAGAGGGACAAAGCAATTTGGACAATAAGGAGAAGGGTGGCGCTCCATTAAGTGACCGTGATTTTAACGGGTATGGCCAATATGTAACCTAGCCAGAACTGTTTCCTACCTCCAATTACGGTGGTAGGAGGAAGGCCACTGGGACACATGACTTAAGAATACGCAGTTTGTTACCAATAACAGAAGACCAACAACGCTGCCAGCAGGCAAGGACGGAGGCATGAATAACTGGGTAAAAATCAGAATACCTTTACGGGAGATGGGACAAGTGCGGATAGCTTCCTTAGCAGCAGCATCCGCATGCTCATTTAAAGACACATGAACATGGCTTGGAACCCAGTAAAACTCAACCAACTTAAATTTACTGGCGATAAACAGCTAATGTTGAATCTCTGACCACCGGGTGGACTGGATTAAAGGACCCTAAAGCCATGAGGGCACTACAAGAGTCAACTACCACAAAGGAGGAGTGACACTGGGAAAGCAGGAGACGAAGAGCATAAAGAATAGCATAAAGTTCTGCTGTGAAGATGCTAGCATCCAGAGGAAGGCGACACAATTGTGGTCAGGAAAAACAACAGAGTAGCCCACATCGTCAGCAGACTTAGACCCATCGGTGAAGATGGGAACGGAGTGGGAGTGAAGAAAAGTGCTCAAGGAAGGTGTTTCAGAACCGTAGGAGGGGTAAAAGCTCTAGTAATGCGGATCAGAAGTACAAAAATTTGGGAAGGGGGACCCTGCACGACGGCAGGGATGGAACAATACGAGAAGAAACATTGGTAATATGAACCGAAAGAATCTTGTAAGCGAGTCAAAGGAACAGGAACTACAGGAGGGGTAAAAGTCAAAGTACGATAGAGTCGAGTGAGGATGCTGGAAGGATCACGAAAGGTAACGAAGACTGTAGCGATCACGGCGGTCCTGGAGACAGGAAGCCAGTGTCAGTGTACAAGCTGTGGGCAGGAGTTGAACGAAAAGCACCAGAGCCGAGGCGCAACCCAGTATGGTGCGGAGGATCAAGACGGCGAAGAGTAGAAGAAGCAGAGGAGTATGCAGGGCAACCATGATCGAGTTTAGACAGGACGAGGGAGGAATGCAAATAGGAGCGTGCTCTTATCCGCTTCCCAAGAAGTATGGGACAAAACCTTAAGTAGGTTAAGGGCCTTAGAGCATTCAACACGGAGGTAAGAGATATGGGGAGACCAAGACAAAAGTGTCAAAGAATAACCCCAAAAGCTTCGCGGAATCTTTGTATTCAAGGGGACGACCATAAAGTGACAGAGGGACGAAGAACGACCCGCTTAAGAGCAAGTCATGGCACAAGTCTTAGTAGTAGAGAAATTGAAGCCATGATTGGTGGCCCAAGATGACACGGTATCAATCGCAATTTGAAGCCGCCGTTGTAGGAGAGGTGAATCACCACCTTGACAGCAGAGTAAAATCGTCAACATAAAGAGCGGAGAAGATGCCAGAAGGGAGGAAATACCATCGAGGGCAACCAGAAAAAAAGAGTAGTACTCAGAACACTATCTTCGGGTACACCTTCATACTGCTGAAAAGAGGCCGAGAGAGTGGTAACAAGTCTGACTCGAAAGGTACGACGAAAGAAAGCTTTGAAGGAAGAAGATGACCACGAAGGCCAAAAGAACGAAGTTGGGACAGAATATGGCATCTCCAAGTCGTGTCATAAGCCTTTTCCAGGTCAAAAAGGACAGCAACAACGGAGTTCTTCGCAGCAAAAGCAGTAAGAATATAGACCTCCAAGTTCACCAGGACATCAGTCGTGATGCGGCACTTGCTAAAACCAAATTGAGAAAAAGGTGGTGGTGATGGTGTTCCAAGAACTACATCAGGCGGACATTTACCATACGCTCAAAGAACTTGCAGACAACTCTTGAGAGCAATAGGGCGAAAGTCCTTAGGGGACGTACCGAGAGACCCTGGTTTCCGAAGAGAGATTACAACGGCATCGAGCCAGTCCTCAGGGACGGACGACGACTCCCAGACCTGGTTATACAGACTCGGTAAATACCGAGACGTGCACGGAGGGAGATGGCGAAGCATATCTATGAACTTCATCCGAGCCCACTGCTGTAGATCCGCAGAGGACCAAGACAGACTGACGTTCAGAAAGAGAAAGGATAGTTATAGGGAAGGCGGAGACGAGTGTGAAAATCTAAACGATAAGATTCAAGAACAGGCTTACGAAGAAGGAAGGATTGAGGAAGATGAGAACCAGAGCTAACAGAAGAAAAGTGCGAGCCCAGTTCGGTCTCGACGGTCACTGGGTCCGCCACAAGAGTACTGCTGAGGTGGAGAACCGGCGAGACATCTGGAATGAACTTAAACGCAATCTTGCGGATCTTCTTCCAGATCTGCTGCTGAGGAGTATCGGACGTAATGGTGGAAAAACAAGATTTCCAACTCTCACTTTTAGCTGTACGGATGGTCCTACGGGCCACCGCACTTGCCTTCTGAAACAAAATCAAATAATCAGCCGTCTGCCGGCAGCGGTCTTTCTTCCAGGCTGCATGCTTACAGCAGACAGCCGGAGCACAGTCTGCATTCCACCAGGGAACGCACTTCTGCGTGCCCCGGGAGGAAGAACGAGGAATAGAGCAGAGGGCAGCATCGAAGACTGTCATAAAAAGGAGTGTGCAAGGAAGAGGCAGAGAGGAGAGATCAGAGAGGTCTTCGGATTGCTGGGAGGATGGATATCAGCCTGGACACGGAGGGTGAATAGGCTCCAGTCAGCCTTGGCAAACTGCCACCTAGGGAAGGAGAGAGGAGGGTGGAAGGAGAAAAGGGAAACTAGGACAGGGAAATGATCACTTATGGAGGTTATCAAGAACCTGCCACGTGAAATCTAAGTAAAGGGACGACAAGCAGAGAGAAAGATCAAGACAGGAAAGGGTGCGAGTTCTAGAGTCCACATGAGTGGGCTCACCAGAATTCAGAAGAGAAGATGACAAACGGTTCGAGGAGATGGCCTCGGGTGTTTGTCAGAACAGCACCCCAGAGGGTATGTCGACAGTTGAAATCACCCAAAATGAGCATCGGCAAGGAGTCCAGGAGGTGCTTAATATCAGGAAGGGAAAGCGGGACATTTGGGGGGAGAAAAATGTAACAGACTGTATACCATTTACCGACAAAAACACGGGCAGCAGAACAATGGATAGGTGACGGAAGAAGTAGGGGGACGAAGGGAATATCAGAAATTAAGAGAGCAGTAGAGTTATGGGCCCCAGCAAGAGGTAGGGGGGGGGGGAGAAAGGAATAACCACGAAAGTGACCAGGACGAGCACCAAACATTGGTTCTTGGAGAAACTCAAAGTGGTGAAAACTGTAATTAGAAGTTGGAGTTCATGGAAGTTGGTATAAAATCAACGAATATTCCACTGAAGAATAGACATTATCAAAGAGAAAGGACAGTAACAAAACAAGAAACAAAGATAAAGAAGAACGGTTTATTAAGGAATCTCAGGATCAGGAGCAGGGTCAGCAAAATCAGGGTTAGGATGCATGGGTAAACTGAGTAAGGAAGGGGGAAGGAAGCGGAGCAGACAAAAGGCGGACTGACGGGGTCCGGAGGAGGAGCAGACAACAGTGGAGCAGGCAAGGACAGCGGGAAGGGGGGGGGGGGGCAGAAATCACAGAGCACCTCAGCATGGGCAGCAACCGAGAGGGAATCGGGGGCGAAAGACGACACCATATCCGAGACGGGGTTCGATTACTGAAATGGGAGGGGACGCAGTGACCGTCCCATTTCAGACAAAGAAGTGGGGAGGGGCGAGGAAGAAAGCGATACCTTCTTACCCGCTGGAGAGGAAGGAGAAGATCCAGGCTTACATTTCTGACTCTAAGAGACTGGTGTGCCAGTAACAATGTACCGGGCGACAAACTATGGTCTCGGCAGGAGAAGAGGAACGGGAGCGAACACGGAGATTGCTGGGAGGATGATGGATATCAGCCTGGACAGACAGGTGGTGCAGAGGGTCAAGAGACTGGGGGAGAAGGTCGGGAAGAAAGTGGGGAAGATGGGGAAAGAAGACACAGGAGATATGGTGGACTGGGTAGGAAGGGGGGAAACCCCAGACGGAGAACCAGGAGGGAGAACTGGCGGGACAGGAGGCAAAGTAATAGGGGAGGAGGTGGTGGGTGTGGTTGGGTTTAAGGCCTGGAAACGGTTGTGAGACTGAGGAAGGTGGGAAGGACGAGGAGAGGTCGAACGCAACACGCGAGCGTAGGAGACGCCCGCGAAAGGGGTGAGACGACGAATTTGGCACCTCGCTTCAGGAAAAGACAGACTATCACGGTGCTTCAAGTTGACGACTGCTTCCTCGAGTTTGAAGTGTATACACGAGCGCGAGAAAGTAGGGTGGGCCTCACCGCAATTGAGGCAGCGAGCCTGGGGAGAAGTGCACTCGGACTTAGAATGACTATCGTCCCCACACACGGGGCATAGATACACAGTACTGGTGCATTTGAGGACACCGTGCCCAAATTTCCAACACCAATTGCAAAGTCTAGGAGAGGGAATGTACTCCTGAATGGAGCATCTGGCACCAGCAAGAATAATAGAGGGCGGAAGGGCCCTACTATCAAAGGTGATTTTAACAACTAAGGGGCTGACGGCGACGACCAAGAGGGGGTCGAGTAAACGTGTCCACCTGGAGGACAGAATTGCCTTGGGCTTCGAGGATATGTTTAATATCCTCTTGGCAATCTTTGAGCTCCTGAACACCAGTTACAACATGGTGTGAGAAGAGAACAGTGCCAAGACTGGCATTTAACCAAGAGTTTTTGGAGACCAGAACAAGGGGTCTCTCCAATGCAGGACAAAGCGGCTTTGTGAGTAGCTGCTTCCTGAGAAGGAGCAGTGACGACACGCGAGTAGTAGGGATGAAGACGTAACGACAAATGGAATTTTTTTCCGCCATTTGTTGCTGTGTTACAGGGTTTCCAGGTAAATTGGAGCGTTTGTTCATTTGTCACAGGGGTTCCAGGTAAATTTCCCTTTTGTCGCTTCGGCTTCAGGGGTTCCAGGTAAATTTGGCCAGTCACAGATTTTGAATTAAAGAGTTCTTATAATAATAATTTCTGAGATCATAGAAGTTTGTTAAGAGATCTTATAGGAGAAATTCAAATTTTTCAGAGTTCATACCAAGAACACAGATATTTGGACCGTATACAATTAAGTAAAAATTCTTGCCTACAAACGAGTATGTCTATATAACTAAACTAACATTACCTCGTAAGGGGGCCTCGTAGCCTGGTGGATAGCGCGCAGGACTCTTAATTCTGTGGCGCGGGTTCGATTCCCGCACGAGGCAGAAACAAATGGGCAAAGTTTCTTTCACCCTGAATGCCCCTGTTACCTAGCAGTAAATAGGTACCTGGGTGTTAGTCAGCTGTCACGGGCTGCTTCCTGGGGGTGGAGGCCTGGTCGAGGACCGGGCCGCGGGGACACTAAATCCCCGAAATCATCTCAAGATAACCTCAAGATAACCTGGCCATCCCCCTCCCCTTCCCTCCCTACCCCTGTGTCACCTGTTCCAACCTCTCACCCTCCCACCAGACACCGCCAGCAAGTCACCTCTGTAATCTTATCTTAGTGTCGCCGTAATATCTGGACCGTCCCTCCCCCTCTCTACCTATTACCTTACCCCTCTTCGTATTGTTCATTCATAATTCCGGACAGCTATTTTAGACATTGTAATGTTTATCCCTTTACATTAAACGAAGCAGTTTTACACAAATCAACCTAAGCGTCTCAATGTAGCCTTTAATACTTAAGCTGCCCCCCGAGACTACCTAAGCTGCCGCCGGCTACCTGCCCCGAGGCCTTCAACACCTTAGTACCTGCCCACCATCCACCAGTCATTGTCGGCATTCACCACCGTAATAATTTATATATATTCATTAGGCATTAATAAAACGTATTTATCTATTTATATTTTTATTTAGTCAACTAATTTTAGTTTACACAATTTATAATAAACGTGTTTTAATCACAATATTCGCCAAACAATTATAAAAACAGCCAAAACGCTTACTCAGGGGGCACACCATCGCTATTATGCTCGTTCAGGGGCCCCTCAGACCGCTTCAGGCCTAAGTCCAAGAAGCATGCGCTCTCAGTCAACATTCATTCATTAACCTGTTCGCAAGGTCCCCCAGCCTGCTCACATCTCCCTTCAAGATGGACTGTTCTTTGTGCCTGTCTCCTCTCAACAATGAAATCGGACATTTGTGCAAAACGCGTTGCATAACAGGCTCAGCTGATATGTCCAACGCTCTTCAAGAATGTAGACTTTTTCTTATACAGTGCAATGGACCTACATCACGGACATTTTGACGTAAAATGTGCTAGCTGTGGACAACTCTTGTGCAAATCATAAGTACCGCATTTCCAGTACAATCAAACTTTTAAATATATATATGTAAAACACACGTACATACAGACATCCATTTTATATATAATATTCTCACTTCAGTTCATGGTTCATGGTACTGTCGTTGGTCCAGGAACCTCCCACCGAAGCCAGAAACATCATTGAACCCCCGCCCAAACGCGGTCGCATCGTAAATAACCGTACGTTTTCACCATATTTTTTTTGGTAATCTAAAAAGTTAATAATTGTATATTTTAACAAGTGTATAAAACAAGTATGTACTCATACAGAAAATGTTTCCATTACAGGAGCTCCTATTCGTGATCAAGAAAATCTCATACTTGGTGGAAACAACAACCCAGCTCTTAAGTAAGTCATTATCAAAAGAAGGCACCAAACCGGGAAGGCTATGTAGCACCATCAAATGCGCAGAATAATCAGAGGGCGCTAAATATCACCAAGGATCCTAATACGAGAACAAAACCACATAAGGCGAACGATATCAAAAGTATCCGAGTCACCAAGAATTCTATTGAGGGACAGGTGACCACGAGGGGCGGTCGGAAAGCAAGACACACGCTCGACCTGGAAGTCAGGACATTCAAGAAGGACATGCACGACCGTAAGAGGGACAATGCAACTAGGACAATAAGGACCAGGGTGGCGCTCCATCAAGTAACCATGGGTTAAGCGAGTATGGCCAATACGCAACCTCGCCAGAGCGGTTTCCCATCGCCGGTTACGGTGGAAGGAGGACGGCCACGAGGAAACAACATTTAAGAGTAGGCAGTTTGTTACCAGTAACAGACGACCAAGAAGCCTGCCAACGGGTAAGGACGAAGGAATGGATAACTGGGTAAAAGTCGGAAAATGGAACACCTTTACGAGAGATGGGACAAGAGCGGACCAGCTTCCTTGCGGCAGCATTCGCACGCTCATTTAAAGACACTAATATGGCTGGGAACCCAACAATACTCAACCGACTTAAATTTACTATGAACAAGAAACAGCCAATGCTGGATCTCGACAACTGCTGGATGAACCGGATTAAAGGGCCCGAGAGCCATGAGGGCACTACGAGAGTCAACAACAACTACAAAGGAAGACTGACAACGAGAAAGCAGGAGACGAAGAGCATAGAGAATAGCACATAGCTCCGCTGTAAAGATGCTAGTCTCCGGAGGTAAGCGACACATAAGTGGGATCAGAAAAATCAACAGTAGCCAACACCGTCCGCAGACTTAGACCCATCGGTGAAGACAGAAACGAAGCGGGAGTGAGAAGAAGTGCTCAAGGAAAAGGCCTTATTAGTAAGTACACTTTAAGAATCTTTTGCATAAGTTTCAGCTACTGGCCTATGAAGGTATCCACATGTTCATCGTTGATAACCGCATAAGCTTTGCTTCGCATATATACCAAATGTTTTTTAAGGTCATTTAATTTTGCTCAAGTAGAGTCCAGTACTGTACTTCCTTTCTTTGATTTTAATTAAAAATCAATTTTCTCAAAAATCAATAGGAGGGGTAAAAGCTTTAGTGATACGGGTCAAAGATGTACTAAACCGCAGAAGAGGGACTCTCCATGGGAGCAAAAAAGGAACAACACGAGGAGAAACATTAGAAATATGAACGGAAAGAAAATCCTGTAGGAGAGATAACCGGACAGAAAGAGGGAGGTGGTGAAGAGGAACAGGAACCGCAGAAGGGGTAAAAGTTAAAGCACGACAGAGGCGAGAGGAAGGATGTTGTAAGGACCGTACAAGACAGCGAAGACAATAGCGATCACGGCGGTCCTGGAGAGACAGGAAGCCAGTGTCAACATACAAGCTAAGGACGGGAGTCGAACGAAAGGCACCAGAACTGAGGCGCAACCCAGTATGGTGCAAAGTATCAAGACGGCGAAGAGTAGAAGGAGAAGCAGACGAGTAAGCAGAGCAACCATAATCAAGCTTAGACAGGACGAGAGAGGAATGTAAAGCAACGAGTGTGCGCCTATCTGCCCCCCAAGAAGTATGGGACAAGACCCGAAAGAGAGTAAGGGCCTTAGCGCACTCACAGAGGTAAGAGATATGGGGAGACCAAGACAAACGAGTGTCAAGGAATAACCCCAAAAGCTTCCCGGAATCTTTGTACTCAAGGGGATGACCATAAAGTGACAAAGAGGGACGAAGAACGACCCGTTTCCACGTAAAAGTCATAGCACAAGTCTTAGAAGTAGAGAACTTTAAGCCATGATCGGTGGCCCAAGACGACACGGCATCAATTGCAAGTTGAAGCCGGCGCTGAAGGAGAGGAGAATCATCACCCTGACAGCAAAGGGTAAGATCATCGACAGAGAGCGGAGAAGACGCCTGAAGGAAGAGAGGAAAGAAGACCATTGATAGCAAACCAGAAAAAGAGTAGGGCTCAGAACACTACCCTGGGGCACACCTTCGTATTGCTTAAAAGAGGCAGAGAGCGGTACCAAGGTGCACCCGAAAGGAATGACGAGTGAGGAAGCTGCGGAGAAAGAGGGAGATGACCACAAAGGCCAAAAGAATGAAGTTGAGATAGAATATGATATCGCCAAATGGTGTCATAAGCCTTTTCCAGGTCAAAAAGGACGGCAACAATGGAGGTCTTCGCAGCAAAAGCAGTACGAATATAGACCTCCAAGTTCACCAGGACATCTGTCATGCTGCGGCACTTGCGGAAACCAAATTGAGAAGGGGAGAGATGGTGATGGTGTTCCAGGAACCACATCAGACGAACGTTAACCATACGTTCAAAGAGTTTGCAGACAACTTGAGAGGGCAATAGGAAGAAAGTCCTTAGGGGAAGTACCGAGAGACCCCAGTTTGCGAACAGGGAGGACAACGGCATCGAGCCAGTCCTCAGGGACTGACGACGACTCCCAGATCCGATTATACAGACTCAGTAAATACTGAGACGTGCACGGAGGGAGATGGCGAAGCATCTCATAATGAATACCATCGGAACCCGCCGCCGTAGAACCGCAGAGGGCCAGGGCAGAACGAAGTTCAGAGAGAGAGAGAGAGAGAGAAGGGATCATTATAGGAAAGTCGAAGAAGAGTGCAGAAATCTAGAGGCCGAGACTCAAGGACAGGTTTACGAAGAAGGAAAGATTGGGGAAGATGAAGACCAGAGCTAACAGAAGAAAAGTGGGAACCCAGTTCGGAAGCGACCTGCAACGGGTCCGCCACAAGAGTATTATGGAGGTGAAGGACAGGTGAAACACTGGGAACGAACTTACCCGCTATCTTGCTGATACGCTTCCAGATCTGGGGAAGAGGAGTTTCGGACGTAATTGTTGAGACATAAGATGCCCAACATTCACGTTTAGCCGTACGGATGGCCCTACGGGCCACCGCACTCTTTCCGAAAAAAAAGAAAAGATTCGGTCGTCTGCCTACGGCGGTGCCTCTTTCAGGCTGCACGCTTACAGCGGACAGCCCGAGCACAGTCCGCATTCCACCAGCGAACGCACTTCCGTGGACCCCGTGAGGAAGAGCGAGGAAAGCGTCGAAGACAGTGTCATGAAAAAGGAGGAGTGCGAGAGAGAGAGGCAGAAGGGAGAGGTCAGAGAGAGCAGCACTGAGGGTAAATAGGGTCCAGTCCGACTTAGCAAACAGCCACCTAGGGAAAGAGAGGGAAGGGCGAAAAGAGAAAAAAGAAACAAGGATGGGAAAATGATCACTGCCATGGAGGTCATCAAGAACCTGCCACGTAAAATCTAAGTAAAGAGAAGAAGAGCAGAGAGAAAGATCAAGACAGGAGAGGCTGCGAGTCCGAGAGTCCAAATGAGTGGGCTCACCAGAATTCAGAAGAGACAGGGAAGAAGAGAGGAGAAACGGCTCAAGAAGGCGACCTCGGGTATTCGTCATAACATCACCCCAAAGAGAATGACGACAATTGAAATCACCCAGCAGGAGCACAGGCTCCTGCAAGGAGTCTAGGTGGTGTTTCAAATCAGGAAGAGAAAGCGAGACATTCGGGGGGAGATAAATGGAACAAACTATGTACCATTTCCCCACAAAGATACGAGCAGCAGAACAATGGAGAGGCAAAGGAAAAAGTAAAGGAACAAAGGGAACATCAGCGCAAATCAAGAGAGCAGAAGAATTAGGAGCCCCAGCAACGGCTGAGGGGGGGGGGGGGAGAAAGGAATAGCCATGAAAGCGACCAGGACGAGCACCAAGCATCGGCTCCTGGAGACAGACACAAAGGGGCGAAAACCGCGAAATCAGAACTTGGAGTTCGAGGAAATTGGCGTAATAACCTCGAACGTTCCATTGATGAATAGACATCGACGAGAAGAGAAAGGACAACACAGAACAAGTAAGAAACCAAGGCGAAAGAGAAACATAGCACGTTAATGAATATCAGGGTCGGGATCAGGGTCAGCAAAGTCAGGGTTAGGGGGCCATGGGTAAACTGAGCAAAGACTGAGGGAAGGAGGCGGGAGAACAGACCAGAGGTGGGCGGGAGGGGTCCGGAGGTGGAAGAAGGAGGAGACACCTGAGGGGAGCAGTCAAGGACAGCAGCAGGAAGAGAGGGTTGAAAGAGGGGAGCGCACCTCAGCAAGGGCTGCAACCGAGAGGGAAGCGGGGGCTAAAGAAACCTCCATAGCAGGAACAGGGGGCGCAACCGCCGAAATGGGAGGGGAAGGAGCGAGAGAGGCAGAAGTAGGGGCCGAGGAAGAAAGCGAAACCGTCTTACCCGCCGAGGAGAAGGAAGGAGAGGAGCCAGCCTTACGCTTCTGACTTAAAGAGACAGGTGTCCCAGCAACCACGTACTGGGCAATGGATTCTAGCGTCTCAACAGGAGAAGCTTAAAGAGAGCACACATGACGGCCGTTTGGAGAGCGATGGACATCAGCCTGCACCAACAGGCGGTGGGGAGAGTCAAGAGACGGAGGGGAAGGATGGGAAGGAGGAACGGAGGGAGACGAGGAAGAAGACACAGGAGACGAGGCAGACCGGGTAGAAAGAAGGGGAACCCCAGACAAAGGACCAGGAGGTGGATCCTTCGAGAGAGAACCCAAAGGAACAGAGGGGGCAGTGGGCGTATCAGGGTCCAAGGCCCGGAAACGGTTGAGAGTCTGAGGAAGGTGGGAAGGACGAGGAGAGGAAGAGCGCAACATGCGAGCATAAGAGATATTAGCACAAGGCCGGAGCCGGCGAACCTGGCGTCTCGCCTCAGGAAAAGATAAACACTCCCAGTGCTTCAAGTTGAGGACGGCTGCCTCAAGCTTGTAATGGATACAGGCACGGGAGAAGGTAGGATGGGCCTCACCGCAGTTGAGGCAACGAGCCTGGGGAGAAGTGCACTCCGACTTAAGAGTGACCTTCGCCACCACACAAAGGACAGACAGTTCTGGAGCAGCGGAGGGCACCATGCCCAAACCTCCAGCACTTGTTACAGAGCCGAGGAGAAGGAATGTACTCCTGGACAGAGCACCTGGCACCAGCAAGAATGGCAGAGGGCGGAAGGGTCCTACCATCAAAGGTAATCTTCACAACCCGGAGGGGTTGACGGCGACTACCACGAGGGGGACGAGTAAACGTGTCCACCTGGAGAATAGAATGGCCCTGGGCAGTAAGGATATGTCGAATGTCATGGCAGTCTCGCAGGTCCCGAACACCGGTCGCAACATGGGGCGGGAGCAGAATAGTGTCAACACTGGCATTCAACCGAGCGTTCTTCGAGACCCGAACAAGGGTCTCGCCAAGGCAGGATAAGGCAGCCAAGCGGGAAGCAGCATCCTGAGAAGGAGCAGCAACGACATGCGTACCGAGACGAGTGGGGTTGAAAGTAACGGAGGCAACCACGGAATCAACGAGATGTCGATGGAGGGAGAAATCGTCAGGAGGCGTAGAATCAAGAGGGAGGAGATCAAAATATTTGGCCCACGAAGCGGGACCAAACAAGGCTTGATAGGTATCAGAACGGGAAGGAATCAAGCGAGGGTGGCCGTGACGAGGACGGCGGCGAGAACCCCCAGAGAGAGGGCTTAAAAGGTGCAGCAGTCACAACGAGAGACTTAGCCGCACCAGGGGACGAAGTGGTCACCACCGGGGGCTGGAGGCTCGACCCAACCACAGAGGGAGGGAGGGGAGCTGGGGTAAGAAGTCAGGACGGTCAAAGGAGGAGCAAGGTCGGGGCCCAACGCAGCGGGAGCTACAGAGCCTGGTCTTCCAATACAGGCCGACTCGGGGGCTTGGTCGCCCACCCCACGAGCCTGAGAAGGTAAAGCAGAAACAGTCTGATGATGATGATGAAGATTAAGCCACCCAAAAGGTGGCACGGGCATGAATAGCCCGTAAGTGGTGTCCCTTTTGAGCCATTACCAGTATCAAGAGCTGATACTGGAGATCTGTGGAGGCGCGACTGCACCCTGCGTGACGGGAGATGTCTCCCGGACCAAGTGGTGAGAAACAGTCGAAACGGGTTATCATCGCTACGAAAAGGAATATTCATTCACGAATGTGCCCCCACACCCACCATGGAGCCACTATTAGAGGCAGAACACCCAACAAGAAGCTAACGCCGATCATGTCGGGGCCTCCTAGGGGTGCGTCGTGAGTATACGCCCCACAAAGGCCACCTTAAGAACCGACAGTCCGTCGAGATCGGGTTCAGTGACGAAAGGGGGATTGACAATAAAAGGTTCCCTTCGCTCTCTACGTCGGGTACTACAGTTCTACGGGTGCAAGAGTATGCCTCCTCAAGCACCCGGGCGTCAAAATTGAGGAAGTCCAAAGGAATAATCAGAACAAGCAAAAGGTCGGCAGGAAACGGCAAGCAGATTGGAGAAGAGGGGGAGAAAAACTAAACAGAAGGAAAAGGAAAAGGTGCTCAACATAATTGGAGAAGACGGCAGCAGGAGCACAAGGCTAAAAAAAAAAAAAAAAAAAAAAAAAAAAAAAAAAATAGTGACAGGACTGTCCCAAGGAGCATCACTCCGGCAGCAGCCCACTAAGCCCCCCTCACGGCAACAACGAGCTGAGCGGGGAGGGGAGACCCAGCTCTTTAGTATTTTTATTTATCTGTACTTCAAAACATTGTTTTCCTCTTTAAGAGGAAAACTGAATTTGAAATGTTTCAATTGCAGTTTCCTCTTATTTTCAGACGTTTTCCTCCTAATGTTTATGTTTCAAATTCAGTTCCTCTTAACGTTTTTTTCCAGACTTTCTTAAAGTCTATTCATTGCTAATTTTTTTTTTTTTTTTTTTTTTTTTTTTTTACATATATACAAGAGTTGTTACATTCTTGTACAATCACTAGTACACGTAGCGTTTCAGGCAGGTCCCTGGAATACGATCCCCGCCATGAAGCATCGTTTTACAACCAAGTACACATTTTACTGTTGCATTAAACAGAGGCTACAGTTAAGGATTTGCGCCCAGTAAATCCTCCATGTCCAGGATACGAACCTATGACAAAGCGCTCGCGGAGCGCCAGGCAAGTGTCTTACCACTACACCATGGAGAGTGTAATATTACAGTCTCCGTAACAGTAATTCTGTAATAATTATATTACAGAATCGCCCCTGGATTTAACCCAATCCTCTGAGTGGAGCACGCCTGTACGCAATCAACCCCAGCTTTCCCAAGACCAAGAAGACACACCAGACGGTAACCTTCAGTCGTCCTCAGATGAAGACAATCAACCCCCTGTTCATGACATATCTGATGAAGTCAATGCTCTAGATTCACATGAGGTAGATAATGTAGTTCAAGTTATTCCTTAGGTCTTAGAAGTTATTGACCATTTTGAAGGGGCTTTCTCGAGACATACATTCGCTATTCCCGGTCATTTAGACACAGACCCTACTCTTTACATAAACTCAGATTTTTTTATAGAATACATAGACAATCAGTTCAGAGAAATACAGGAAGAATTCCCTCATTTCATATTTACCCGGACATAAGGTTAAATTTGCCAAAACTTAATCATACCGACGATCAATATGAAATATTAGACTAAGTGTTTTCAATTAGGGGCGAAACCCAGACTGTTACCTGGGAAGAGGTAGAAGAGCTCGTAAATTCTTGGGTCGACGAGATGACCGCTAAAATCTACGATTGCCTTAAAAATGTCCAATCCTCAAGTGTAGGAATTCATTCCATGTCAGGCTACACCATTAATTTTTCTTATATCCGCCACCCTATGCACCTCAGATCTTACGTACCTTATCCTGCTAAATTAACGGGTAAAGACTGTTTTTAACCCCCACAGCGAGGGAGATTAGTGTTTGTTGCAATGTATTGCGGCGTATAAAAGTCTAGCACGCGGGACAACAATGAGTAACATTAATATTTCTCACAAAAGCTTACAATGGTTTAGGAGGCTTACAATGGCTTATTCGTAGTATGGGCAGCTGAAATCAGATTCCCTGTATCGTTTGATAATCTTAGGAAAATAGAGAAACTTTACAAAATTTCTATTTATATTTATACAGTAACTCATGAAAGTAATTTTTACTATCTTAGTTTAGCTAGGAAAAGCCAAGAAAATTATGTCGATAAAGTCCCTTTGTTATTATTGGAAGCCAAGCATCTCTGATCAAGGACGTTGATAGATTTACAAAGAATATTAACCATAATCGCTATAGAATTCCTAACACTCATAAATTCTGTCATATGCGTGTTGCACGCTCCCCCAGATGAGATTCAGGCTCACGAAGAGTCATGCACTGTATCCCAAGTATTTTCGTTTTATAATCCCAATGAGAAAATAATATTTAAAAATTATATGAGAACCTACAGTCCGACTCTCACGGCCTATTATGACTTCGAGTGTCTTTTAGACCGTCAAAATCCTCGAGGCATGATTGAATGTAAGCATAAAGCAATTGCTTATGCTAACACGATTTTAGACCAATGTCGTAGAAACGTATTCATACGTAGGTCCAGAGGCTGTTAATCATTTAATTACCACGCTAGAAGCCTCATGGAAAGCTATTTATGCGCAGCTCTCCAACTTCCCTAAGAACTTTTCTAGAGAGCAGGAAAGAATGTTTCAAAGGCAAAATACGTGTCAATCGTGCCATCAAAATTTTAAGAATAGGAAAGGTAAACAGACATCATATTATACAAGAAAATAATTACTTAGGTGCTTATTGTGCTCTTTGCAATTTACAATGTAAAAATGCTCTTAGATACTTTACCACATTTTCCCATAATGCTGCCTGTGATCTTGGAATTATACTTAAAGAACTATCTAAAGATCCTCACCGCGATGTAGAAATTCTAACCAAGGAAGGTTTAAAATTTATGCAAGTCATCGTAGGTGAAAAATTCCTAGATAGCATAGCTCTCCTTAATGGGTCATTTGGGAATCTTAGCAAAAGAGCACGTTGACAGCAAGAAACCCACCAAATATACTGAACACATTAAGCGGTGTATCCGATGAGGCTAAAGTTTTGTTAATTAATGGTAAACAAAGCCTATGTTATGATTACATTTCTTCCATGGATGTATTAGACGAACCTCGGCTCCCTTCGAGATAAGTTTTACAATGTTTTACATGACACTTCTCTGTCTGAAGAAGATTACAACAAAGCTCTTAAAGTATTTAATGTAGGGAACTGTACAAAAAATAGGATTACCTCATGTTATATTTAAAAGTTGACGTAGGAATGTTAGTTGATATATTTACACTTTGGCGCACATCATTGAAAGAAATTTACGAACTAGATATTGTGTTCTAGTTATCACTGCCTAGTTACGCTTGGGACGCATTCTTCTTTAAATCTAAAGTTGTACTTGACTATGTGTATGATCAGAATGTATGATTTGTCGAGATGAAATCTTAGAGAGGGTTCACGTCTCCCATTACGGCAATTTACACAGGCTGTTAATGAGCACACTACATCTAACCCTAGCTCTGATGAAGAAACTCACATTTTGTACTTGGACTAACAGCCTATATGCAGCGTGCATGGCTGAATTACTTCCCCAGGGAGGGATTAAACAATTAACTGACCTTGAGCAAGATACCTTATTAGGCCAAGGGTTAGAACATATCCCTTGTGATCAAGACAAAGGCTATTGGATTTTATGCGATACGAAACTTACCTCCCGAGGTAGCTACGTATACTGATCTATCCCTTGTACTGTCTTGTACTAATATAACCGAGGAGTTTATCAGTACAGTAAGAAAACCCTTAATGATGAAAAACGTAAGCTCCCACCTAAAAATACTAAATTAATTGCATCCCATTTGCCCCAAAAAGATTATTTAGTGAGCTTGGATTTCCTGCAATTGCTATTAAAACTAGGACTAGAAGTTGAACAAGTAAAAACTATGAATTTAAACAGGTTCCCTATTTAAAAGATTTTATTTCGACAAACATTCGCGAACAATCTAATATTACCTGTAAAGTTAAAGGAAAAACCTCTAAGCTCATAAGTAATAGTCTGTACGGAAAATTAATGACCAGTATTTCCAGATATGCTAATACTCGCCATCTAGTAACAACAAAACTCATTCTTAACTCGTGCAAGAAACCCTTTGTATAAATGAGCTATCTAGGTCCAGATAGGGTTCTCTGCACAGTAATTAAAGACATCCTTAAAGTCACCACTCCTTACATGGGATATCAGATCTTGCAGATAGCCAAGAGACGTTTATACGAGTTCTGGTATAACGTAGTTTAGCACTTTCCCCATAATTGGCTTAGACGAATTTACACAGATACAGACTCCTCCATATTCACTAATCTGTAAAGATGCGTTCCAGGAAATAACAAAAGCTCCTCTAGTGGATTATATGGATTTCAGTAATTTTGACAAAGACCATCCCATGTACTCAACTACTCGCAAAGGCGAACTAGAACAAAGAAGTAAAGCAAAAAATTATAACTGAATTAATTGCTTTCAAGCCTAAAACTTATCCTCTCCTAACCCTTGATAATGAACACATGTAAAGGGATTCCTTATCACCAACAAAACACGTGCATCTTTTCAGAACATTACAAAAATACAACTTTTAATTTTGTATCCCGGTCCATTCGTAACGTTAACAGGCAGATATGTACATGTAAAACAACTAAGCGCTAAGCCTGTCAGCTTTTGATAAGAGGTACCTCATTAGTCCCACAGTCTTTTACTTATGGTCACCCAGACATTCCTGAGCGCGAGGAGGTACAGGTAGAGGATCCGGCAAGTGTAGATAATCCCCAACCAAGACGTCCATTATTCACCATTTTTAATCTTTGGAATAAGCGGGATAGTCGCCGCTCAGCAATTGTTCCCTAATAACCACTAAGTCTATGTTCAATGATACTCTGTTACTGTATTGGCAATGCATTTTTGTTACTATTAGCCATGTTCAAATGTCTGTTCAAATATGACATTTAATGGCTGTTATTTGTTACTGTATTGGCTATGTATTTTTTTTTTGTTACTGTATTTGCTATGTTCAAATGTCTATGAATTATTGTCTAATGAAAATGAATATGATTTTGTTACTGAATTGGCTAAGTTATTGATACTGTATAGTCTATCTCTGATTTAATGGCTATGTTTTTTGATACTATTGGCTATGGTCAAATGTCCAATGAAAATGTACATGTAATGACTATGTTCAAATGTCTATGAAATGTCTAATGAAAATGTCTGATTTAATGGCTATGATAACTTTTTAAAATAAAACTAATGTACATTTTGTTTAAATACTCCTTTCATTATATATTTGTAGTTAGTCTATTGAATCCCAGCATCATGGAAGGGGCAGAAAAGTTATTACTGAAGCCTAGTTGAATATATTTAGTGAACCGTCAAGAATTATTATTGCTGGATTTTCAAATGGTGGGAAGAGCTATTTATGTTCTTAAATGATAGAGAAATATCAGCAGAACTTTGCTAAAATAATTATCTGTAGAAGTGGGTATAAAGAGTTGAGAACTAACCCACTCATTAGCCATAAGATATCTTTTTACTCTGAAATTGTAAACCCTTTACAGGAACGTGATCTACAGAACGTATCTGATTAGTTGTTTATGATTTGTATGTTGAATCTATAAACTAAAATAGTAAGTGATATATTCACTAGGGGATAGCATGAGAACATCTTATTTTTATAACCCAAAATATATTTTTTAGTGGGAAATTTTCTAGATCTATAAGTTTAAATGCATCTCATTTTATTCTGCTTAAATCAAGAGACCTGTCCCAGATAGAAACATTAGGCAGACTAATATTCTGAAAAAGATGCCAAGAAATGTTTAGATATATACAAGAAAGTGATTTCTCGACAGTATGGGTATTTACTTGGGCGTTAAAACACCTGAATCTATATTTAGGGGAATATTGTAAATGAACCCCCATATGAAATAGTGTATCAATGGTGAACATTAAACAAACTCCTGATAAGATATACCATGACCCCAAGTCTGTAGGCGGGTTAGGTGGTGTTTTAAAATTGTACAAGGCTGCAAAGAAAACAATCCCTGAATTAACTATAAAAGATGCGAAAGAATATTTTTTAAAAACATCTAATGCTTATACCTTGTATCTATTAATAAAACGTAAATTTAAGCACAGACGTATCTTAGCACCTAGACCTAAAGCTTTCTTTACCAGTGACTTGGCTGATATGACATTGTTAGCCGAGCACAACAATGATATTAAATATTTATTAGTTTGTGTTGATATTTTCGAGGTTTGCACAAGTAGTTCCACTATCCAATAAATCAGGTCAGAGTGTAAGCAGAGCCATGAAAGCCATTCTTGATTTACCTTCATCAAAAGGTGTAAGGAAGCTTAACACCAATAAGGGCGGTGAATTCTATAATAAATTATGAAACTATTGTTAGACAGTAAAAACATTGAACTGTACAGTGTATTTTCTCAGGAAACTAAAGCCAGCATTGCAGAGAGATTCATAAGAACATTGAAAACTAAGATATATAAACATTTAACGGCATACAATACCTTAACCTACATAAATGTCTTGCCTGATGTGGTTAAAACATAATGGAACACCCCATAGAGGATTAAAGGGGAAAATACCTATTTATGTACATGTGTTATCTTCGCCTCAAAGATGTGACTAGGCAGTTTAAGCACATGTATAAAGGAGACCAGCAGACTGTACCGCGCATCAGTAATCAGCTGTCTGTGGGAGTTACAGTACGGCTCGCATTATCTAATCTTATTTCAAAGTTCAAAAGAGGTTTTCATCGACAAAACACCAAAGAAATATTTACTATTGCTCAAATTGATACTAACAACCTGTACCATTATATCATCTAAAGGACTTAAATAATAGACTTATAGAAGGCGGGTTTTAGAGAGAGGAGCCGACTCCCACATACTTGTCAGATACATTTGAAATTTTGAGAATTATAAGTAAGTAATTATCAAAAGAAGGCACCAAACCGGGAAGGCTATGTAGCACCATCATATGCGCAAAATAATCAGAGGGCGTTAAATATCACCAAGGATGCCAATTCGAGAACAAAAACGCATAAGGCGAATGATATCAAAAGTATCAGAGTCACCAAGAATTCTATCGAGGGACAGGTGATCGCGAGGGGCGGTCGGAAAGCAAGACACGCTCGTCCTGGAAGTCAGGACATTCAAGAAGGACATGCACGACTGTAAGAGGGACAATGCAACTAGGACAATAAGGAGCAGGGCGGCGCTCCAAGTGACCATGGGTTAAGCGAGTATGGCCAATACGCAACCTCGCCAGAGCTGTTTCCCACCGCCGGTTATGGTGGAAGGAGGACGGCCACGAGGAAACAACATTTAAGAGTACGTAGCTTGTTACCAGTAACAGACAACCAAGAAGCCTGCCAACGGGTAAGGACTGAGGAATGGATAACCAGGTAAAAGTCTGAATACGGAATGCCTTTACGAGAGATGGGACAGGAGCGGACAGCTTCCTTGGCGGCAGCATCCGCACGCTCATTTAAAAAGACACCAATATGGCTGGGAACCCAACAAAACTCAACCGACTTAAATTTACTGTGAACAAGAAACAGCCAATGCTGGATCTCGACAACTACTGGATGAACCGGATTAAAGGACCCAAGAGCCATGAGGGCACTACGAGAGTCAACAACTACAAAGGAAGACTGACAACGAGAAAGCAGGAGACGAAGAGCATAGAGAATAGCATCAAGTTCCTCTGTAAAGATGCTAGTCTCCGGAGGCAAGCGACACATATAAGTGCGATCAGGAAAAACAACAGTAGCCAACACCATCCGCTGACTTAGACCCATCGGTGAAGACAGAAACGGAGCGGGAGTGAGAAGAAACGTGCTCGAGAAAAAGGTGTTTTAGAACCGTAGGAGGGGTAAAAGCTTTAGTGATACAGGTCAAGGATGTACAAAACCGCGGAAGAGGGACCCTCCACGGGGGGCAAAGAAGGAACACGAAGAGAAACATCAGAAATACGAACGGAAAGAGAATCCTGTAGGCGAGATAACCGGACAGAAAGAGGGAGGTGGTGAAGAGGAACAGGAACCGCCGGAGGGGTAAAAGTTAAAGCACGACAGAGGCGAGAAGAAGGATGTTGCAAGGACCGCGCAAGATAGCGAAGACAGTAGCGATCACGGCGGTCCTGGAGAGACAGGAAGCCAGTGTCAACATTCAAGCTAAGGATGGGAGTCGAACGAAACGCACCAGAACTGAGGCACAACCCAGTATGGTGCAAAGCATCAAGACGGCGAAGAGTAGAAGGAGAAGCAGACGAGTAAGCAGGGCAACCATAATCGAGCGTAGACAGGACGAGAGAGGAATGTAAAGCAAGGAGTGCGCGCCTATCTGCCCCCCCAAGAAGTATGGGACAAGACCCGAAGGAGGGTAAGGGTCTTAGAGCACTCAACACGGAGGTAAGAGAGATGGGGAGACCAAGACAAACGAGTGTCAAGGAATAACCCCAAAAGCTTCGCGGATTCTTTGTATTCAAGGGGATGACCATAAAGTGACAAAGAGGGACGAAGAACAACCCGTTTCCGCGTAAAAGTCATGGCACAAGTCTTAGAAGTAGAGAACTTGAAGCCATGATCGGTGGCCCAAGACGACACGGCATCAATTGCAAGTTGAAGCCGGCGCTGAAGGAGAGGCGAATCATCACCCCGAGAGCAAAGGGTAAGATCATCGACATAGAGGGCAGAGAAGACACCAGAAGGAAGAGAGGAAAGAAGACCATTGAGGGCAACCAGAAAAAGAGTAGTGCTCAGAACACTACCCTGGGACACCTTCGTATTGCTGAAAAGAGGCAAAGAGAGCGGTACCAAGGCGCACCCGAAAGGAACGACGGGAGAGGAAGCTGCGGAGAAAGAGGAGAAAGAGGGAGATGACCACGAAGGCCAAAAGAAAGAAGTTGAGATAGGATATGATATCGCCAAGTGGTGTCGTAAGCCTTTTCCAGGTGAAAAAGGACGGAAACAACGGAGGTCTTCGCAGCAAAAGCAGTACGAATATAGACGAAGTTCAAAAGGACATCTGTCGTGCTGCGGCACTTGCGGAAACCAAATTGAGAAGGGAAGAGGTGATGGTGTTCCAGGAACCACATCAGACGAACGTTAACCATACGTTCAAAGAGTTTGCAGACAACTTGTGAGAGCAATAGGGCGAAAGTCCTTAGGGGAAGTACCCAGAGACCCCGGTTTGCCAACAGGGAGGACAACGGCATCGAGCCAATCCTCGGACTGACGACGATTCCCAGATCCGATTATACAGACTCGGTAAATACTGAGACGTGCACGGAGGGAGATGGCGAAGCATCTCAATGAATACCATCGGAGCCCGCCGCCATAGAACCGCAGAGGGCCAGGGCAGAACGAAGTTCAGAGAGAGAAGGGATCATTATAGGGAAGCTGAAGATGAGTGCAGAAATCTAAAGGACGAGACTCAAGGACAGGTTTACGAAGAAGGAAAGATTGGGGAAGATGAAGACCAGAGCTAACAGAAGAAAAGTGGGAACCCAGTTCGGAAGCGACCTGCAACGGGTCCGCCACAAGAGTATCATGGAGGTGAAGGACCGGTGAAACATCGGGAACGAACTTACCCGCTATCTTGCGGATACGCTTCCAGATCTGGGTCAGAGGGGTTTCGGACGTAATTGTTGAGACATAAGATGCCCAACATTCACGTTTAGCCATACGGATGGCCCTACGGGCCACCGCACTCGCTTTCCGAAAGAAAAGAATCAGTCGTCTGCCTACGGCGGTGCCTCTTCCAGGCTGCACGCTTACAGCGGACAGCCCGAGCACAGTCCACAGTCCACCAGGTAACGTACTTCCGTGGACCCCGAGAGGAATAGAGCAGAGGGCAGCGATAAAGACAAAGTCATGAAAAAGGAGGAGAGCGCGAGAGAGAGGCAGAAGGGAGAGGTCAGAGAGAGCAGCACCGAGGGTAAATAGGGTCCAGTCCGCCTTAGCAAACTGCCACCTAGGGAAAGAGATAGAAGGGCGAAAAGAGAAAAAGGAAACAAGGATGGGGAAATGATCACTTCCATGGAGGTCATCAAGAACCTGCCACATGAAATCTAAGTAAAGAGAAGAAGAGCAGAGAGAAAGATCAAGACAAGGAAGGGTGCGAG
Organism: Procambarus clarkii; assembly: GCF_040958095.1. Taxonomy (NCBI): domain Eukaryota; kingdom Metazoa; phylum Arthropoda; class Malacostraca; order Decapoda; family Cambaridae; genus Procambarus; species Procambarus clarkii. The sequence goes on from NC_091201.1 coordinate 21,985,001, forward strand.
TCCGAGAGTCCAAATGAGTGGGCTCACCAGAATTCAGAAGAGACAGGGAAGAAGAGAGGAGAAACGGCTCAAGAAGGCGACCCCGGGTATTCGTCAGAACGTCACCCCAAAGAGAATGACGACAATTGAAGTCACCCAGCAGGAGCACAGACTCTGGCAAGGAGTCTAGGCGGTGGTTCAAATCAGGAAGAGAGCGGGACACTCGGGGGGGAGATAAATGGAGCAAACTGTGTACCATTTCCCCACAAAGACACGAGCAGCAGAACAATGGAGAGGCGAAGGAAAAAGTAAAGGAACAAAGGGAACATCAGCAATAATCAAGAGAGCAGAAGAATTAGGAGCCCCAGCAACGGCTGGGGGGGGGGGAGAGAAAGGAATAGCCATGAAAACGACCAGGACGAGCTCCAAGCATCGGCTCCTGGAGACAGACAAAGGGGCGAAAACCGCAAAATCAGAAGTTGGAGTTCGAGGAAATTGGCGTAATAACCTCGAACGCTCCATTGAAGAATGGACAACGACGAGAAGAGAAAGGACAAAAACAGAACAAGGAAGAAACAAAGGCGAAAGAGCAACAGAGTACGTTAAAGAATATCAGGGTCGGGATCAGGGTCAGCAAAGTCAGGGTTAGGGGGCATGGGTAAACTGAGCAAAGACGGAGGGAAGGAAACGGGAGAACAGATCAGAGATGGGTGGGCGGGGTCCGGAGGAGGAGGAAGAAGGAGGAGGAAGAAGGAGGAGGAGGAGACAACGGAGAGGAGCAGTGAAGGACAGCAGCAGGAAGAGGGGGAGTAGAAAGAGGGGAGCGCACCCCAGCAAGAGCAGCAACCGAAAGGGAAGCAGAGGCCAAAGAAACCTCCATAGCATGAACAGGGGGCGCAATCACTGAAACGGGAGGGGAAGGAGCAACAGAGCCAGAAGTAGGAGCTGAGGAAGAAAGCAAAGCCTTCTTACCCGCCGGGGAGGAGGAAGGAGAGGAGCCAGGCTTACGCTTCTGACTTAGAGAGACTGGTATCCCAGCAACTACGTACCGGGCAACGGATTCCATTGTTTCAACAGAAGAAGCTGAACGAGAGCACACACGACGGCCGTTAGGAGAGCGATGGACATCCGCCTGCACCGACAGGCGGCGGGGAGAGCCGATAGATGGAGGAAGAGGATGGGAAGGAGGATCAGAGGGGGACGAGGAAGAAGACACAGGAGACATGACAGACCGGGTAGAAAGAAGGGGAACCCCAGACAGAGGACCAGGAGAGGGACCCTTCGGGACAGAACACAAAGGGACAGAGTAGGGGGCAGTGGGCGTATCAGGGTCCAAGGCCCGGAAACGGTTGAGAGTCTGAGGAAGGGGGGAAGGACGAGGAGAGGAAGAGCGCAACACGCGAGCATAAGAGATGTTAGTATAAGGCGGGAGCCGGCGAACCTGGCGTCTCGCCTCAGGAAAAGATAAACGCTCCCGGTGCTTCAGGTTGAGGACGGCTGCCTCAAGCTTGTAATGGACACACGCACGGGAGAAGGCAGGATGGGCCTCTCGTAGTTGAGCTCATGGGGAGAAGTGCACTCCGACTTAGAGTGACCTTCACCCCCACACAAAGGACAGAGACAGACAGTCCCAGAGCAGCGGAGGGCACCATGCCCAAACCTCCAGCACTTGTTAAAAAGTCGAGAAGGAATATACTCTTGGACAGAGCACCTAGCACCAGCAAGAATGACAGGATGGAAGGGTCCTACCATCAAAGGTGATCTTCACAACGCAAAGGGGTTGCCGGCGACGACCACGAGGGAGACGAGTAAACGAGTCAACCTGGAGGACAGAATGGCCTTGGGCATCAAGGATATGCCGAATATCATCGTGGCAATCCTGCAGATTCCGAACACCGGTTGCAACATGGGGTGGGAGGAGGATAGTGCCAACACTAGCATTCATCTGAACGTTCTTGGATACCCGAACAGGGATCTTGCCAAGGCAAGATAAGGCAGCCAAGCGGGAAGCTGCATCCTGAGGAGGAGCAGCAATGACACGTGTGCCGAGACGAGTGGGGTTGGAAGTAACAGACGCATCCATGGAATCTACAAGATGCCGATGGAGGGAGAAATCGTCAGGAGGCGCAAAATCATGAGGGAGGAGATCAAAGTATTTGGCCCATGAAGTAGGACCAAACAGGGCCTGATACGCATCAGCACGAGAAGGAATCGAGCGAGTGCGGCTGGGGCGCGAACGGCGTTGAGAACCCCTAGAGAGGGGTCAAAAGGCGCAGTAGTCACAACGAGAGACTTAGCCGCATCAGGGGACGAAGTGGTCACCACCGGGGGCTGGAGGCTCGACCCAACCACAGAAGGGAGGGGAGCTGGGGAAAGAAGTCAGGACGGTCAAAGGAGGAGCAAGGTCGGGGCCCAACACAGCGGGAGCTACAGAGCCTGGTCTTCCAATACAGGCCGACTCAGGGGCTTGGTCGCCCCCCCTCCCCACGAGCCTTAGAGGGTACAACGGAAACATTCAACGACAGAGACGAAGAGAAAAATTCATCCACGAATGTGCCCCCATACCCACCATGGAGCCACAATTAGAGGCAGGACACCCAACATGAAGCTATCGCCGATGATGCCGGGGCCCCCTAGGGGTGCGTCGTGAGTATACCCCCACAAACGCCACCTTAAGAGCCGTCAGTCCGTCGAGATCGGGTTCAGCGACGAAAGGGGGATCGAGAATAAAAGGTTCCCCTCGCTCGAGACGTTGGGTACTACAGTTCTACGGGTGCAAGAGTATGCCTCCTCAAGCACCCGGGCGTCAAAATAGAAGTCCAAAGAAACAATCCAAAACAAGCAAAAGGTCGGCAGGAAACGACAAGCAGATAGGAGAAGAGGGGGGAGAAAAACGAAACATAAGGAAAAGGAAAAGCGATCCGGCACAATTAGAGAAGACAGCAGCAGGAGTGCAAGGCCAGAAGAGGACAGAGGACTGGCCCACGGAGCATCACACTCTGGCAGCCGTCCACCAAGCCCCCTCACGACGCCAACGGGCCGGATGGTGAGGGGGTTGAGAATTATAAGTAAACGTAAAGTTGGCATTACTACTTTATATAAAGTTAGATACGTCGGATACGACAGTTCATTTGATCAGTGGGTGAATTCAGATGAAGAAACTATGAAGCAGCAGCCCTTTAGCAAGTATCGTGGATTTATCAAACTAATAGCTAGATTAGGTTACAAGTCTAGGAAAAAGTTAATCAAGACTTAAAAACGAACATACTTTGCCTATGAAATATGTAATTATTTTTTATAAAATAAAATTGAAGTTGGGAAGTATATTAAAACGACTTTCTAAATATAGAGCTCTACTCCATACATTAGCCTGTAAGAAGGCTATTTCACCCAAGACAGACATTAACGAGTAAAAGAGGAGGTAATTTATTGGGTATTTTATTTCCAATAGCTATAAATTTTATTTCAAGGCTATTTAATAAGGAATAATGAAAATTCTATCTTGTACCTCGAAAAGTTATTGATCAACAGAAGTGTAGAGAAGCCTACGACTGTGAAAACAAATCCTGTTATACATCACTTGATAGACTTGAGATTAAATCTTAAGGATTATGATTTTGCGGTCTTTGTTCATTTTAATACAAGTGGTCATGTAAAGTGGGATGAGGAAGGCAACATCACATCGCCAGTTACTGGGCTCAATATTGTTGACGTTATAGGCAGGATGTACACTCTGAAATTGTTATTCCCAGAAGATAAATTACGCATAGCCAAGCTGTTATTTCTTTGACCTCTACACCTAAAAATTTATTTAGAAATGTAGATGCAAAAAATCAAGCGTTTCCTCCGAGTTTGAAGAGGCGGATCAAGGTGGGAGATGGAGAATCTACCTGGATACCATATTGAGGAGTTTGTATTTTTATAATTTACTAATAGACCTTATATATGCAGCAGTAACTCATACTGACGTATTTAAAAATAATGCTCCCAATGATTTTGAAAATAGATTACATAATCAGCTGCCTTTAGACCCGAATAAAGCTTATGAAATGTGCCTGAAGAATATATTCTTGCCTCCATCTTATTTTGCCGTTATGAGGAATTACACAAAAAGTCTCATTTCACTTCAACTTCTAGTGTCTAATAGAAATTTATCTGATTTGAATACAGTGAATACATCTTTCACTTTTAAAAGTCATTTTAGCGAGTGATAATTGCATAGAGCTAACGACTATTTTAAAGAGAAATTTCAGCTATATTTTCAAGAGGTTCGCCGAGTTTCACAGGAACTGTACTTAATTATAATTTCCCGGACCATGGGGGGCATTTATATGAAATATGAATCATGTAATCTAATTAAGTTTAATACAGCATTTAGTGAAGTTAAAATTATTACAAAGTATGGTAAATTGATTGTTCGCATTTCTTTATCTTTTGGTCGAAATATATGTAAAGTTATTGGAGCTGTAGTAGGTAAAGCCTATGATATTTTTATTATGAATAAACTACCTAATAACAGGACGACTGTACAAGATACATGCTATTATCACCCTAGGCCCGGGGGCCGTATATATTTCTTGTTTGTATTGTGATAAGGTGCAGCCCACTATGCTTGGTAATCAGGTTGTAAATATCTTTGATGTTTCGTTTCAAAGTAATGCAACGCGCAGGAAATTATATAAACCTTTAAATACGACTAATATTGACGGCATCAGTATTAAATTAACAGATCAAGATGGGGAACCTGTATATTTTAAAAAAGGAAGGATGTACGATTGCAGTATTGCATATTAGACCCATTGATATATAATGGTAAAGAGATGGAGTTTATTATTCTCTCCTGACATTTTTAAACATGAGGGTTGGGTTTGTACAGCTGTCCGTTGACGAGGTAGGGCAATTTATCGCGCCTCGAGGGAAGAGAGATGGGGGATTGGGAGACATTTCTGTTTTTGATAGACATTTAAGAGGTGGAATTTTAAGTTTCTTAACTGGTCTAGCTCGTAGAGCAACTCCTTTCCTATTAAAAACTATTATGCCAGCTGCATTGACAATGAGAATGTTTTGCAGGATATAAATACAGGCCAAGGTACTTTGAAAGATGCGATTAGAAAACGTGGTATGGAAACATGGAAACGTATAGGTCCTAAATTAATAGCAGGTGGACGAATAACTAAAAGAAAAACGAAGACATGCTTATATAAAGAAAATGGATAAAGACTCTTAAAACCGTACTAGTTGTATACTAGACACAGACATGATGAGTGTAAATGCTCCTAGTGCAGCATTGCAAGTTCCTTTAGAAAATTATACAGCTGCTATAAGCGATGGCTTTCCTAAAGTTAGTCCGCATAGAATGGTTCAAAGTACGATATTTTCAAGGCAAGTTATTTTAACTGTGAATTCAAGTATTAACAATAAATTTAATGATTCTTATATTGAATTCCGTATCCCAAGAGTTAAGGGTCAATTTATTGACCTTTCGAGCCTGACGTTAGAAATGATGGTTGAATTAACGGGACCTGACGGAATTACGGCTTTAGAGGATATTAAAAATGCATCAATAGTTCAGGGCTTATCCCAGACGATGTTTAAGGCTGTAACTTTATTTAAATGAGCAGGTGGTGGAAACTAATTCACTATTTTCATATTTATCGTATGTAAAGCTAATGACAACGCTTTCCGAATGTAAATCTGAAAGATTTAATGAACTAACGTATTTCTATAATTATGTTTTTGCTGAAAAATATGATGCAGACTATTTTAAGAATGCTTCAGAGGACCTTAAATCTAGATTTATAAAGTTAAAAACCGAGGGAGTAAACTGCTGCTTTAAACTGCTATTAGACATTACAACTTTGAGCGAATCTCTTGGATGGAATTTATATTCGTTTGCGATTAGAACTTAAGTGATCCGTGGGTTATAAACGGTATTGAATCTGGATACAAGTTTACCATTAAACTAGCTAGAATGTGGATTGATCGGATAACTCCATTCGCATCAGGATTGGAGGCTATTAATAGAGCTCTGGTGGAACAAAATACGCCGGTTACATATACGTTTGATAGGACTCCACAAGACGTTCATTCTTGGGAATGGGCAGCAGAGATCAAGTATTGACCAGCCAAGGGGGAGCATTATCCCAGATAAATTATTATCACGACGGATATGGAAGCCATATCTGAAGCGTATACGCTTAATCCGCTCTATTTCGATCACTGCGATTTATCTAATGTATATATTACACGTGATGGGGTGAATATTTAATATAGCATGTAAATTCTCTAATAAATGTTCGAAACTATACACTGAAAAAATACAGTAGGCTTTAACGCGTGTAATACCTTGACATATAATTCTTTTATAAAAGGACGAACGTTGTTCGCATTTAGACTAACGCCTGAGGAACAGACACCCTTCCTATATAGGCTTCGGGCAACTTGAGAATTAAGTTAGAATTTGCTGTTCCAGTGAAATCAAATAACGTTATTTTATTTGGAAATACAACGGGAGTAACATTTATTCTGATCGCCGAGTCATGTGCGATACAAGAGCATGAACTGCAAACAAATTAATACGGCATTGAACAATATGACGGGTAATAAAGCTGAATATATAGGATGCTATTTAGCGACGGATATATATAGAATAATGAAATAAATAAGGGATAGTCCGATTATGTTTATAATAAATACATTAGGAAGAGACCAAGTAATGAGTCACTGGATTGCTGTATACAAATCTAAACGGAAAATAGTTATACTAGATTGTTACGGAATGTGTGTGTATTCGCCCTACATTTTGGAGTTTTTAAATTATTATAAAGACTTCGATGTATACACGTTTACAGAGCGACTCCAGAGTTTAAATACATACGTATGAGGGCTATATGCTATGTTTCATTTATTCAAACAAGGTTCTAAAAACTACATTAAGGCTATTTGAAACTAATTTTACTTACGGAGATTATATGCAGAATGATAGAAACGTGATGAGGCTATCTTATGCTTTATTTAAAAATATGCCGATCTGCTATGAAACGCAATGTTACGATAAGAGCGATATTTGCTGGAAAATGTGCTTGGAGACTGACTGAATCCGGCTACAGACGAATTAACTATCTTACAATGGTGAGTACATTTGTTTTGGGCTTATGCGTTTATGAATAATGTACATGTGTAAATGCTATCTAAACTGTTATTCTTTTATTTTACAGAGATGACTGAATAGGACGGATATTATACAAGCGGATTGAAGAGCGAGCTGTCAACTTCAGGATAAATGAGTATTATAAATTGTGTAAACAGAAATTAGATTAATAAGTAAAAAAAATAGATAAATACCTTTTATTAATGACTAATATATAAATTAGTACGGTGGTGAACGCTGACAATGACTGGTGGGCAGGTAATCAGGTGTTTAAGGCCTCGGGGCAGGTAGCCGGCGGCAGCTTGGGTAGTCTCGGGGGGGCAGCTTAAGTATTAAAGGCTACATTGAGACGCTTAAGTTGATTTTACATTAAACGAAGCAGTTTTACACAAGGGACAAACATTATAACGTCTAAAATAGCTGTCCGGAATTATGAATGAACAATATGAAGGAGGGGTAAGGTAATAGGTAGAGAGGGGGAGGGACGGTCCAGATATTACGGCGACACTAAGATAAGATTACAGAGGTGACTTGCTGGCGGCGTCTGGTGGGAGGGCGAGAGGTCGGAACAGGTGACGCAGGGGTAGGGAGGGAAGGGGAGGGGGATGGCCGGGTAATGCTAGTTTAGTTATATAGACATACTCGTTTGTAGGCAAGAATTTTTACTTAATCGTATACGGTCCAAATATCTGTATTCTTGGTATGAACTCTGAAAAATTTGAATTTCTCCTATAAGATCTCTTGAAAATATGTTCATAGAAGTTTATCATAAGAACTCTTAAACTTCTAAGATCTCAAATTATTTTTCTCCTAAGAATGCATGGAAGGTGTAATATTCCCCAAAGTGAGGTATTTTGATAGTGGGGGGAAACGGGGGGGGGGGGGGGGGGGAATATGTAAGCAACACCGTAATACTGGGATTTGTCAAATTACAAATATATGTACATTGCCCTCCCTTGTGATTAAGGGGCCATAATGCAAAAATATGCAATGAGTGAAAACTGGTTCAATTTCAAACTTTAAATAAGACCAAATAAGTGTCAACTGAAATCATGTCTGACTAAGCCATCACAATATCATTAAAGTATTCTAATTAGTTTTATCCCCCCAAAAATAAAATTTAATCTAATTTATTATCAGGTGATTTGCACGGGACACCTTACTGTACATAAGCCTATCTGTAAGGGTGCCAATTTTGGAGGAAATTGGTTTATGTCAACTTCAGCCACATGTGGCAGAATCTGACTTCATTTGTCAATTAAGTTTTTTTTTTTTTCAATTTATATGAAACTTACACCTTTGTGTAAGTCTACAATTAATGTTACACACTTTCCTAATTATATTAATTTTATAAATGGTTATAATCATGATATTTGCATACATTTTGGGGGAACTTTTTGCATTAGTATAATTAAACATTATGGATGATCCTGCCAAGTAAAATCATTTATTATATGCTAATGTGATAGTGTCAGACATTATTTCATTTGAAACTTTTGGTTGTACAGTTAATTTGAAAATAAGAAATACGTTTGAAAAAATTCTCCCTTTCTATTTACGTTGCGATACTGAAACTGAACAGTTGCAACCCTTTTCACATATAATTAGTAGTTTGGTTGACATTGAACAACTGAATATCACATTATGGTCCCTTAAGGAGGACTGTACAAGTAGGTTTGCCGAGTCAACGCTGGTACGGATCCATGCGGAGCAGAGAAACAAATCATAATATAAATAATTTTAAGAAACTTCATGCAGTTGCACAATTTTCATAAGTCGGTCATTATTGTAAAGGACCAAGTGGAAAAGACCCCCCCCAAATAACATACAAGTTCCTACAGCAGAGGAAAGTCATCCGTGACAATGACAAGTAATTATCAAAAGAAGACATCAAACCAGGAAGGCTGTGAAGCACCACCAAATGTGCGAATAATCAGAGGGCGCTAAATATCACCAAGGATGCCAATACGAGAATAGAAGCTCAAGGCAAACGATATTAAAAGTATCCGATTTATCAAAGATTCTATCGAGGGACAATTGACATCGAGGGACAGTTGGAAAGCAAGACACTCGTCCTGGAAGTCAGAACATTCAACAAAAATGTGCACGACTGAAAGAGGAACACTGCAATTTGGAAAATAAGGAGCAGGGCAGCGCTCCATTAAGTGACCGTGAGTTAAACGTGTATGGTCAATACGTAACCTAGCCAGAGCCATTTCCCACTGCCGGTTACGGTGGCAGGAGGAAGGCCACGGACACGACCCTTATGAGTACACAGTTTGTTACCAATAACAGAAGACCAACAACCCTGCCAACGGGCAAGGATGGAGGAGTGAATAACTGGGTAAAAGTAGGAATACGGAATACTTTTGCGGGAGACGGGACAAGTGCGGATAGCTTCCTTAGCGGCAGCATCCGGACACTCATTTAAACAGATGCCAACATGGCTGGGAACCCAGCAAAACTCTACAGACTTAGATTTACTGGAGATAAGAAACGGCCAATGCCGAGTCTCTATGACCACCGAGTGGACTGGATTAAAGGACCCCAAAGCCATGAGGGCACTACGAGAGTCAACTACCACCACAAAGGAGGATTGACAACGAGAAAGCAAGAGACTAGGAGCATAGACAATAAATTTTTGCTGTGAAGATGCTAGCCTCCGGAGGGTGGCGACAAGTATGGCCAGGAAATACAGTAGCCCACACCGTCAGCAGACTTAGACCCCATTGGTGAAGAAGGAAACGGCGGGAGTGTGAAGAAAAGTGCTCAAGGAAAATAGTTTCAGAACCATAAGAGGGGGTAAAAGCTTTAGTGATGCAGGTTAGGGAAGAAAAAAATTTCGGAAGGGGGGGGGGGAATCTCCACGGGGACAAAGACTGAACAATACGAGAAGAAACATTGGTAAGACGAACTGAAATAATCTTAAAAGCAAGACAAACAGACAAAGAGGAAGGTGTTGGAGAGGAACAGGAACCACAGGAGGGGTAAAAGTCAAAGGACGACACAGGCGAGAGTTAAGATGCTGTAAGGACCGCGCAAGACAGCCAAGACAGTAGCTATCACGGCGGTCCTGGAGAGAGGAAGCCAGTGTTGGCGTACAAGCTGAAGGCGGGAGTGGAACGAAAGGCACCAGAGCTGAGGCGCAACCCAGTATGGTGCAAAGGATCAAGATGACAGTAGAAGATGCAGAAGAGTATGTAGGGCATTCATAATAGAGCTTAGACAGGCCGAGAGGAGTGCAAATAGAGGAGCGTGCACCTATCCGCACCCCAAGAAGTACGAGAAAACCTTAAGGTGGTTGAGGGCCTTATAGCACAACTCTGAAGTAAGAGATAAGGGGCGACCAGGACAAACTACAACGTTGACAAGAGACACCAATGTCTCGTGCCTTTATTACGCCAGACAAATTTATTAATATGAATTTAGCAGTTTTTTTTTTTAAGCAAGGCACTAAGCATGCCTCTTCACAGAAGGTATGATTAATCTACTTCACAAACTTGCATGGAATATTGTTCACCAAGAGGGGGAGGGAAGAAATTGTTGGGAGGTCAAGAATCCTAGAAAAAATGGGGACATCACTGATGAATCTCTAAGGCAGTTTTACAAAGTTATCACCCCCTCCTCCTATCTTTGCCTTAGGGATAGCAGGGACACTGCGGCACACTACCGCAGGCGGCACCCCACCACAGGCAGCACATGTCGGAAAACCCGACACCATTTAATAATATTACATGCAATAGGCAGATAATATTGCTGCTGTGTTGTATAAACAAGTTACCCTTAAAAGATGTAGCTTTCAGTGGAATTTTCCGTCAATAGAAAACGGGCTATCATTGCCACAGTACTATAAATTCACCAGCTATTCTGTTGGGAATTCTTAAATACATTAGTCTTTGGACTTTAAATATCATAAAAACATCTTTGAATTAACTTAATTATCAGTATCAAAATAGAGTAAATGTGACCCTTCTATCACTTATTGACATTGGACAAGGAGAGCCAAGGCGTCAGTGGTGTGAAGAGGTCAGCCATTGTTAAGACCAGAGGCGCTGGGAAGCAAATTCAGCTCCTATAAATTCTTAGACGAAGAGTTAGAGAGATCAAACTAGTGTTCCATCATCAACACGCTGTCAACAACGGAAGTGTCATACTGAAACCCGTTTATCTAATTATTTCTGGCCAGTTAATGTTAAGTAGATAAAGGGCAAACCTGTTAGCACGAGAGAGAGCCTCTAATTTCAGGTAATTAAGCCTTGGTCTTTATCTTATATAACATACAGTGTTTCTCTGATATAGCTGTCATTAGGATTCCGGCTTTACAGCTAGTGCCCTTTGACAGGAACAAGAAGAGGGAGCAAGAAGTAATCTTTGCACATCAGTTACTTTGGGTGATGGAAGCTAGCCTCACACAAGGATAATTTGGGGTCTACATCCTAGTTATATCTGGTGGACTAAGCCTGCTGTACAGGCACCCATAATTGTATATATTAATATAGGTAGTTAAGACTGTAGTTTGATTGGCTGCATATATAAATTTAATATAACCCCCCCCCCTAATGTGTAAGGATCGATTTGTGAGATTGCAGAAATACAGTACACTTTTCATACAAATTGCTATCGAAATATATAAATTAATGTAAATATAAATTCTACATAAATTCATATAAATTAAATATAAATCTCACAGGTCGGTTCCCACAGCACAGGCCACAGTAAAATGTTAAGTGGGAGCCATGGGTGGACCCCCCCCCCCCTGCAGGATCCACATGCCACTACTGCACATCAAAGTTGGCCTCTTGAAACATTTTTCCACACTTATCTAGGAAGAACAGTGTTCATGACTTCTTCCCTAAGCTATCCGAGTCAAAGGGCGAAAGTCAGCATGTTTGTTGGCACACAGATGGTGTGAGTGCAAGGGATTTGCACACCAGGATTTGTACCCAATTTGTCTAACGGCGTTTTCCCCTTTGCTCGCAGTTCTGGGGTCCCGGCCAGCCCATGCGAGTTCCAACATATATTCTTACACCCTGCTCACCGTTTGAACACCGGAATCAATGTTTTGGGAAAAAATCAATACCCTCTATCATCATTTATCCCTATTACCTTTAAGGATCAAGTGGTACACCCAATTCGTCTTATGCCAAATCCTCATTTGGCAGAAATACAAAATGCTGACATTTCATGTACAGTAGTTTCAACTAAAAATGATTGCATCCAGTCCAGATATTAAATCTTTAACTAGTCTACACTAGCGTGTTAAGATCTAGAATTCCTGAATTACTAGATTTTTTGGCACCTGTAGATTTCTTGCCGTTGTTATGCCATGAAATAAATTTTAAGTACAGTACTTACAGTATTTTCCCCGTTGCTCGCAGTTCCGGTTGTGGGGCCCAGACCAGCTCGTGGGAGCTTCAACATCTATTCTTGCACTGTGCTTGAGGAGGACTTCCACAATCCTCTTACCTGCCGAAAATATTAAACGCCAAATTATGCACAAATTAAGAGCAAGAAGTATCACTAAGCAGGACGGGCATCTATTCAGCATTAGTGGGTCACCCCAGACATGCTATTGTCATTTCTTAGTGTAGGAGAGGAACTATGACTACAAGCAAAACATTTTACTACAGGAAAATGCAATTTTTAGGTAAAATTTTTGCGTGAACATGGTTCTGCAATCTTGAAGATAAATAAAAATATCAAGCCCATTAAAAATATTGCCACAGGTTTTGCTAGCTAATTTTTGGTTTGTGGAGAGAGGGGGAGGGAACCCGTCCTCTGCCCAACAAATAATTACAGGTCACTTGTGCATTTAGTACAACTAGCACTCACTAATTCCAATCTATTATTAGTCTGCAGGAAACTGCATAAATTATGAGCAAGTTCAATTTTTATACTATTAGTAACACGACTGACTGGTAACTAAACCAAACATGGCAATCTATGAAAACCATTTCTTCCAGCAATTTATTGACAAATTGCCATTTCACTGGACCTGCATAATGACCGAGGGTAGAGTTTCTATATAACTGCTCCACTTATCCTCTTTGCCACAATCAATTTAAACATTATTGTCATGTTAATTTCAAGCCAAGTGAACGTACACCAGGAAGATTCACACAAGTATTACGGGGTAAGGGAGGGACGGGGGGGGGGGGGGGGGGTAATGCACCGAAGTTAACACCCACCAACATATCTTTGCCCACTTTCTAATTACCAAAGCATTTCAGCATTGTGCCACAGCAGACACGCCACCCTCACCCTCTAAGGCAAGCGATGTGTAGCGCCAAGACGCACAAGCCCCAGTTGACGTCGACGTTACGGGTGAGGAAACCATCTCTACAATGTTGATGCTCTCTACTTTCTGCAGCAGGTTGTAACCACCTACATTCTGCACATACAGTAGGTTCTCATTCTGTAAAGAAGAAGAATCAGGAATTAAACTAAAATTCGTGTGTTCAAATACATTTTTAATTTGGATCATTGGCTAGGTAATTTTTGTGGTAGCAGGGATTTGTTAGGCTGGAGCAGTAGGAAATGCTAACCTCATAAAGAAAAAGAATCGGCAAATAAACTAAATCTTACGGTTACTACCAGCCTGGTAAACAACTGGCTTGGTGTAGGCACCAGTATTTTCAGACGCTATATCAAACTGCCCACTAGTAACCCAGCAATGATGTTTAAGTCCATTCTGGACCCTGCGCTCTGTACATGCTTGATGGGGTTCTGGGAATTATACGCCAAGCCCGGCCAGGCTATTTGAGAGAGCTCGGTCCAACAGGTTGTTACTCTGAGCTGCCCACAGCCCAGTTGGTCTGTCAAGTCTTGACAACGCAAGAGCAGGAGTTTTAAGAGAAGGCAAGTGGGGGGGGGGACTAAAGTGTAGCGAGTAAACCTATACTCGCTCCATTATCTCATCTTAATGGCATAACTAATTACACAAGCTATAATCCTATCCCTATTTACAGGTAACTGTTTTCCACCCTCCTCTCTTACTGTAAGGTGTAGAAACCGTATATAAGCCAGCAATTTGAGAATAGCAAACACGGGAGACATCTCCCGTCACGCAGGGTACAGTCGCACCTCCACAGATCCCCAGTATCATTTATAGATACTGGTAATGGCTCAGAAAGGCCTCCACTTTTGGGTTATTCATGCCCGTGTCACCATTTGGGTGGCTTAATCTTCATCAATCAATCGAATAGCAAAACCGTACAATCTCCAGTCAAGAATGTAGTACTCTGTAGACAGTTCTTATCGACCCATGACGCTACAGCTTCGACACAGCAGGCACCAGATTACGACCTCATCCAGCTACAACGCTCTCCCACAGAGCTCCGCGATTCCGGCCACACTCGGCTCTCTGCTCCAAGCTTCGTCTCAACGTCTACGACACTGCTGTATCCAGGACTACTAAATAAATATGAAACTCACTAAACACTATGTAATCAACCCAACAACGTAACGAACATACGTACGAGGTGTTACAGACCCGAGCCCAACGTCCGAGCATGGAGCAGTGACAACCGCGCCATCTGTGGGTCAGCTCCCGAAAACCCCTTGAAATGGACGACGACACCTGGTGAGGACGAGGTGTACTGGCCACAAGGGCTAGTTTCCACTCCTGATTAGCTCATAACACAGCCGTTGCTGACCTCTGGTGAGGTGGAGCTTAGACAGCAACGCCATCTATGGAGTAGATACGTCGGGCGTTTGTGTCTAAGCCGGTAAGTGACATGCCCTTGTGTGTGTCTATTATTGATGACGTGTCTGCTTACAGAGTCGACCTGGGACTGCTGTAATGGAAGTTGAGTCAGTCTACCCAAGGCAGCCGTCTCGTCACCAAGTGTTTGCTGCAGCAGCTGTGAGTCGCCCCCCGGATGAACACTGGTGTTACCCTGCCTGTGACGTGGCAGTTGAGGGATTGCTATACTCGGGACTGACTGGTGGAGACGCTTAACCACTGGGGTGTTGTGGCAAGGAGAGTGGTCTGTGGGGATCACACGAGGCTCCTGACTAAGGGTTCGCGACCTTAGTATCGATCGTGGAGTGGCCTAACCAGCGTCGCTGATTTGGAACCTGCCAGCTACCGGCTGGACTTGTGGTTGATGGCCTCCACGACGGTGCCCCCAGTGGAACTGTGCTTTGGCTGGCCTGTGGCCGGGGTAGACAAGATTCTCGAAGGATTCGTCGTAAGGCCACGAGAGGTCAAAGAGCTTGGCACCGTTGAGCACCGTGAACGTTCAGAGTCTTCAGAAGAAGACTACGTTGTGCATTCTGGTGTTTATTCCTCCCCCTTGTGTTAATCTTTATATAGTATTTATGGTGAAGGTGTTAATTATATTATTAAGTTTTTGACTTTATTTCCCTTCCCCTTTAATTTACTTGCGTTACGGATCACATCCCTTGAAAGCCACTACTGGCTTGGGGCCGGATACCCTTCCTCTAACAACACCAGAGTAAGAACCCGGTTGCGACCCGAGAGGGCCGTAACACCAGGAGCCTTTGCCGTCTCCAGCTGGTAGGGAGTCTGGAAGCAGGAACGACAATACTCTTTTTTGCAGTCTATAAATTTTCAGAGTGACACGAGTACAAACCCAGAGAGCATTACAGATTTCAAGGATACTAATGGCTGCGTTAAAAGTTATCAAGAGGGCCGTTTTAAGGCTCAAGTCTTAATTCAGTGCAATGAATAGGTACAGTGCAGGACCATTCTAAATTGGGAAATTTTGCGTACTTAATAGTAATACAAATTCAGAGAACCAATGCATTAAAAATAAAACCGAAACAAATGCCACCTTGACTTGCCCTAATTATAGAAAAGTTTAAAGTCATTTGAAAAGGAATTCTTTGAGATCTTATATAAATTTTGTAGTTTAAACTTCGACTTCAATGGTAGACAGGCCGAGAAGTGGCAGCCAGGGGAAAGGGGGAATAAAAAAGTTTATTTTTTAACCCTTTACGGTAACATAATGTACTTTCAAAAAGCACTTTATAAAATACCTTCAAGTTAAAAAATGCAGCTTACTTTAACCAATTACGCCATGGAAACAATGGACATTAAACAAACTTAAGCGTTTAACTTTGCTAAATTTATTTTGCAGTATAGTCCCTAAAGCATAAAATTTTTGGACAATTTACAGTATATAGAAAAATGACAATTTTGAAATTGTAACAATCTTAAAAGTCTACCTCTCAAGGCACTGAACATTCAAGATTTATCAGTAATGCTCTAAACCACTTCAATTTTATTCCCAAATATCCTGAAGTATTCAAATATTGTACATAATTTTCCAATTAAAACTGATTAATGTTTTCGAAAAGACAAGACTACTGAAAACTAGTGTTGCTTCTAATTTAAGCGGCATTGTTGAAGGTCAATCATGTTTTCTTTCTATTAACCCTTAAAGTGTGCATCACATCATATGACGTGTTGGACATTGTTCCAGTCAACTGCGCATCACGTCATATGATGTGTTGGAGTACTACGCAAGATTTAAATGGCCCGCGGATACACGGGGTTCACCACACCTTCATCAGGGCTCTTGTAAACAGACGCCATTTTAAAAAAAATCGTGGGCCAAACTCCCGGGTGTTATTGGCCTCAGTATTGAGTGAGCAACCAAGCCTGACGCACGCAGCATGAGCTAACAGCACTGCTGTTCAGCTTGTGACCATAGCATCGCCTAAAAATGCCAAAATATGCTTGTTCATGCTATTATGTAGCGATGATATTATTACAGAAGACCCCTGACTGTGATAAAAACTGACCAGGGTTCTGATAATAGCAGGATTGTGGTGATATTTAGCGCTGTGCGCCATGGAGGGAGGAGTAATGCTGTGGGAGGGAAGGTGGTGTCGATGTCTTCTGACTGTGTGTGGCCACCTTTTATTGACTGCACTCAGCATACCAGCTTAGTGGTTCGCTATGGTGAACACAAATGTAGATACTTATATATAACGTGTGTATAGAGGGTATAAACAGCAAGAGAAGGTTTGGAGCCGCCATTTTGGTGAGGGCGGTGGCGTCGTCTGCACGATGCCACCGTGCAGACGATGGTGTTGTTAACTGGTTACCACAATGGTCTTTGGGCACCATACCAGTTTATTTGTACAAGTATGGTGAATAAAACAGGTAGATATTTATATATAATGTGTGTATATAGCGTAATAACACCACACAGTATTGTTGGAGGAGAAATATTAGTGCGTCTGGCCTTGAGGGCGGCAGCCATCAGCTGACTGTGAGAGGTCCTACGTCTGTGCCTTTACTCACCATACAAGCTTAGATGTACAGTTATGGTGAACAAAACATGTAAATACTTATATATAACGTCTGTATATAAGATATATAGCATAATAACACCACACAGTATTGTTGGAGGAGAAATATTAGTGCGTCTGGCCTTGAGGGCGGCAGCCATCAGCTGTGTGAGGTCCTACGTCTGTGCCTTTACTCACCATACAAGCTTAGATGTACAGTTATGGTGAACAAAACATGTAGATACTTATATATAACGTCTGTATATAGTGAATTATAGCAAAAACATTATTGTGGGAGGAGAATGTGGGTGGTCAGATGACTGGAGGGAGGGCGGGAGTGGCTGGCTGGTACACGGCGGTCACTCCTCGTTACTTTTTGACTCGTAATAGCTACTTAGTGGTTCGTTATAGTGAACAAAACATGCAGATACTTATATATAACCTGTGCTTATAGTGTAATAACCGACAAAATATTTGTTCACTGATTGATGAACATAATTGAATCAACAATATGCACACCATATTTTTGAGTACAGCAATGATTCACTCATTTTATTATATAAATATATCAAACTACACACTATTGAATAATATTACAGTAAAAAAACTATGAAAAATCAATCGGAGACATTGAAATAATTAGGTAATTATCTCTTTGTGGCAACTCCGGCCTGACAGCTGGCGAGCAACAGACCGCCTGGGACGCATGCTGAGTCAGCGCCTATAATTTGCCAGACTTCCCCGCCCTATAGTGGGCAATATATGCCACTTAGGATTTTTTTATTATTTTTCCCGTGATCAGTGAACACAAATTAACAGGTTAGGAAGAAAAAATAATTTTTTTTTTTTTCAAAATGACATGCGCCTGTGGGGATGACAGGATATTAAACCCCGAGCATGTTAAGGGTTAAAGCTTAAAGTTTGGCAAAAAAAAAAATTAACTGCTTTTTTTCCTCTTAAACTTAATGGTACCGTATATAAAAACTACCAACTTCCTCCCTAATGGGTTAATATGATGTTATATCTTAAAATGCTATAATAAGCAAGTACTATTTAAACCTAACAAATTTGAATACTGTATGTACCAAGGTAGCCCACATACGTATGCCAGTTTGCAAACAGATTGCGAATACCTACAACTCAGATTTTAAGGGCAAGGCTTCTTATTATTCAACTAATTTTCTCACCAATGCTGAAGAACAGATTTAATTACAGGAATCAACGAAAGGGGGGGGGGGGGATCACCTTTGGAATAGCCGAGAGGAGCCCTTCCAGTCGCTGGACAGTGACTCTGGGGTTGGCTTGCAATGCAAAAGACTATGCGGACGTTCTTGGTGGTCTCCTACACCAAGCGGTGGTTACCGGATGCCAGGAGTGCACTGCCTGACTGGAAGAATGGGGACAGTACACCCCCCCCCCCCCCCCCCATCATGCCAGCTCCACCTCTACGCGCACACTTGCCTGCAAGTACAGTCAGCATCACCAGCCTTCCCTAAAAAATAGTTACCAAGCCTGTATACATTACCTACATTACTGAAATTTGTGCAGCGTCACCAGGTTCTGTACAAATGCACACACATTACCTGTAATTACAGGTCATTAATTTATGAACACTTTACTAGACAACACTATACTTAATAATGCAACGTGACAGATGTAAGATGGGATGGGAAGGAGAGGCATTGGGTAGTACAAGACCTTTGAACGTGACAGCAGTATATAGCAGTTTATTAATTAGTTCAGTCCATGATAAAACCACACAACAGTAGATGGAACCATGATAATGGTCCGGGATGGACAACTAGTAGTCTATGATTGTCTTCTGGCCTATTCATACAATCACTAGCACGGGTCCTTGTAGGGATTTCAATATTTTTTTATACAAATTATCCTTTTGTGTTCAGTTTAAGGCCTATCAACTTCGAGGGCTATTAATGCCACCACAAAAATTTATTGACCAACCAACAAATAAAACTATACTGTACATAAAAGTTGGGCACATCCTGCAGTTTAAATATCCAAGCAATTTACCTGCAGGAACAGTTTAAATGGACAGCATGCATGCATATTATGCAAAGGGTATAGAAATGTGCAACTACTGGAATGCCCTTCAAAACTAGTTTACATTCGGGTTGCAAATATAAAGTTTGATACAGTACTGTACTATTGACAATGCTTTCTAAACAATACAGCTTAGTAATGCCAACTAATACTGTGTAGAGTTTAAAAAAAAAACCACCACAGTGGCGAGGACCACACGTGCACCTGTGGCTGTAGAGGGGAATTCTGTACCACATACCCCATAAAAGGGTCAAGGCGCTTTCCCAGCCTAGTGGCCCCATGCAATACACCTGTACATTGATGTCACTGCCTATCTGCTGTTGTGTCACTTTACCTTTGTCAAAATGGATCTTTCAAATTTTGCAACAATGCAGGAAGTGTAGTAATTGTGGGATATTTGGGGCTTGATTGTGATTATTTAAATATTAATGTAGTAAATTAAATTACGAAGGACCACCCGCTTTTATAGTAAAGAGGGAAACTGAGAATTTCTGATTAGACAATTCCTAGATGAACCAGTAACTATGGATAAAATACTAGAGAATATGATCATAGAAATAATTAATGGGCTGTATAATTAAATGAATCAAAACCTTCAAACACCTACATTGGGGGGTTATTACTGGAGGTAAGTACGTCCAGGAATTAGCGTGGTTCGTTCACTAATTCAATTAATAATAATCTAATCCTATAAAAATTATATTGAAACTGATATCACTACCATAAATGGGAACATAGATTATGAGCATAGTAATGAGAGTTACAGTAAACCACATATTAATCCTGAGGAATTCTGTACATAAGAAATTGCAATAGAATCATGAAAGAAAATAAAGTCTTAGCTTAATGACGATTCCTTTCGACAAGCCATGGAAGTTCCTCTTATTCTCTGGACTCGGTCGGCTGACGAATGAAGCGGATTAACATGGGAAAAGGCGGCATGGAGAATTTCTCTCTCGTGCTGCAAGACAAATATTTACAGTAGCAACTAATTTAACTACTGAATCTATATATTCAAGAAATTGAGAGTTATAGGTGACAAAATTTAATCACCTGTTATTAGATGTTATCGTGCGTCATAACGGTCAATCACCCAGCTATTACTAAACTCTTTACCCGATGCATCACAAAGGAATATACTTAGCTGAAAGGGCACTGTATAAGTTTTAAGATTGCCGAAATCGCGTCCCCAGGCTCTGGCTAAGCCTATCCTGGATCGTGGCGCGCTTCGCTGGCCGGTCACGTGTAGTCCAGAACCAAGTTAATTAAGTTACTTATATGACACCAGCACCAGTAGATTATCTGCAAGGTTATTCACGCCTCACAGTGGCGACTTTCATCTGAGGATGGATAACGTCTGCCCTAGTGGCTGGGCAATGGCGTCTCCTTGTGAGTACGGTATGCGCAGGTCTGCCTCTGAGCGGCTCTCCACGTGTACCGAGTATGGTCCTCCTCAACCCACGCCGCGTCCCGCGTTCATAAAACAAATTATGTCACGAACATTAATATTTCTCGCATTTACGCTTGAAACGTTGAAGACTGGACGGATTTATTATTTAGAGGAGGAAATTATTATTATTTACCACTTTAAGAGTAGTAAATATATAAGGGAGAGGAATTAATGTCTCCCCATGGCATTCACTGGTGACGTTAGCTTTATTACGAGATAAACGCTATGACTCCAACGCTCTATTTGGCTTTTAGTTGGAGGTCAATTTCATCTGCAATTAGTTATCATACAGAATGCCTTAGTTATAGAGAATCGAATTTAATTCTCACATACATTGGATATAATGTGTTTACTGTAAGGAAATCTGACGCAATACTGGCGTCAGGTGACGTGAGAATCCTAGCCTACTGCACAGATGAAATTATTAGTACATGAGAATTCTACGTGTTGTTAATTTTACTTACTACAATAATTAGTATAGTTAGTAATAAGTAATGAGAATACAACAGTGTTGTATTCGGTGTTGGAAATATCCAACATAACTCCGGGGGGAGGATTCTAGGGTCATAGTGTACTGTGTTGTACTGACCTATCCCGAAGTGATATTAAAATTAGTACATTAGTATGTTAATATGCTAGTATGTTAGTACACACATAACGAACGTCCCGGATTTATCAAGGACTTACAAGAACTTAAGTCTTGCTATTTACATGTCAAATGAAACATGTTTGTAGCCTACACAATATTTATAGAATTCAACTCTCCCAATTTAAACTAACAGAATCTACGGTGATGCGATATCCTGGGTCATAGTGACGTGTAATGTTTTGTTACGTGATATCACATCGTAGCATCATCACAGTTATTTCAGTGGGAAGTGAAGGAAATTACTCTTCTTCAGAGTTGTAATAGGCTTGCAAATTCCGCCTACATTGTTGAGCTGCAGCTCTAGTGGGGCAGTTGCTTGGAGGAACAAATTCATTGTCCTCTGAAATTACTGGGGAAACTGGATCTGGCTGATATTCTTGTTCAGTCAGTTCAAGGGGAACCAGCTTCTCTAAAGTTTTTAGAGTAGTGTTGCCTCTGCATAAGACTTTAACCACTCTTAGGACACCTTGTCGATCTGGATGAATGGTGATAATTTTACCTATGGGTTACTCGGACCTTGGTCCATCACTGTCGACTAGTACTAGGTCTCCTGGCTTTAATTGCACCTTATTGTAAGGACTCGAAGCTCCGTAGTGGTACTCTCGTAGAGCTGTGAGGTACTCTCGAGTCCACACCTCATTCCACCTGTTAATAACTCTAGAAAGATGTTGGTAGCTTTCCACCAAGTCTCCTCTGGTCACATGGGACGGGTCTACAGGGTCCTCTTCGGCTAAAGGGATGAGAGGGCTCAGTAGACCTCCAAGGATCAAGTGAGAGGAGCTCAGTGGTTCTCTCTGGGTGTAATCATCAGACAGGTAGGTGATCGGGCGGTTATTGACTCGCGCCTCGATTTCCACAACAATAGTTTGGAGTTCTGAGTAACTGACCTTTTGTCGGTGTAAAGTTTTCCTTAGACACTTCTTGACTGTGCCTACCATTCGCTCATAGAACCCACCTTGCCAAGGGGCTCTCGGTGCTATGAATTTCCAGTGACATTGTCTTCTTTGTAAGACTGACTGTACTTCAGGGTGGTTCCAGATTTCTCGCAAACAACTTTCTCCTGCCACAAAATTAGATCCGTTGTCTGATATCATTAATCTAGGACATGATCGGCGGGCAGCAAATCTGCGGAAAGCTTGAATGAAAGCTTCAGCACTCATGTCTGGGGTGACCTCTAAGTGTACGCCTCTGGTTGTAGCACATGTAAAGAGACAAATGTACGCCTTCACTGGTATATTATCTGGGTTACCAGTGAGAAGTAAGGCTCCTGTATAATCAACTCCAGTGGTTTCGAAAGGAAGAAGATGAACCACTCGCTCTTCTGGGAGTGGGGGAGGTCCTGGGTAAGGACACACACTAGCGTCGTATCTCTTACAGATTACACAAGATTTAATAATGGTCTTAACAGTCTGACGACCTTGAGGAAGCCAGTACTTTTGTCTAAGGTCGGTGAGAGTATCTAAAACTCCACCAAGCAGTGTACCATATTGATGGTGATGTAAGACAAGAACTTTAGTTATGATGTGGTGACGAGGTAAAAGAATGGGATTCTTCGTGTCTAAGTCAATCTTTGCATGCAGCAAACGTCCTCCACATCGTAGTATGTTGTGAGTGTTGACATCGTACCAGATGCCCAGACACTTAGTGAGTTTATCCGGAAGATTCTCAAATTCGCTTCCGTAAGTCTCTTTCTGTGCACGCTTGATCCAATAGTGGACAGGATTTGGAAATTTATGTCGAATTCCTACTTTAGCAAGGAAATCAAACACGTGCGCAGTCACTCTTAACAATTTGCTTAAGTTAGAATAATGATGAGGATTAATGGCTAATATTCGCTGAGGCTCTGGTTCCTTCATGGGAGTGGTGATATTGGTCACTATGACTTGTGGCTTTTGTTTGGGCCACTGACCACCAAGAAGCCATGAAGGTCCATTGAACCACAGCGAAGACTTGACAAGTTGTTTTAATGTCAATCCTCTTGATAGATAATCTGCAGGATTGTCCTTAGTAGGGACATGTCTAAACTTATATCCAGCAGACAAATCATGAATCTCCCTGACGCGATTACTGACGTAAGGAGTTTTGTTGTTATTGTTTCTTACCCATTGTAAGACTGCCTCATTGTCTGACCACACTACAATCTCACCAAAGTGGATATTACTGAGTGTCTTTGCCAGGCAATGGGCCAATCTTACTCCCACTAGCAATGCAGTCAACTCCATCTGAGGTAAGGATCTCTTCTTGATGGGAGCAACTCTTGCTTTTGATGTGAGTAAAATTGATTGAGCACTGTTAACTAAATAGGCTACTGCGCCATATGCTTTGCCAGAGGCATCGCAAAAAACGTGCAAATCGGTGGGTAAGTTTGGTCCTGAAGCATTACGAGGAAATTTCAAAACGCCTAACTGATTAAAATCCGTTGAGAGTCTGCCATTTGGCTTGTAGCTCACTTGATAACGGATCATCCCATCCCATATGTTTCTGCCAGCACTCCTGCATTAGGAGTTTGCCCCTTATTAATATAGGACTAAGTAGGCCTAAAGGGTCAAATGGTTGACTGACAAATGAGAGCAGTGTTCTCATGGCAAGGGTTGAATTATCAGTTTGCACTGACTTGACATTCATCTCGTCAGTGCTGGTGTTCCATTCCACGCCTAGAACCTTTAATTTACTGGGTACCTGATAATCGGGAAATTCTTTCTCGATTAACTGGTTAAGCAGTTTATTATTTGAGGCCCATGACTGTAGAGGCATATTGGCTCCTAACAGTTCACGGTTAGCCTCATGGTAGATTTCTACCATATCAGCTTGATCATTAGTTGTCCCCTGGAAATTGTAGACATACAAGTTGTCGCTAATGGTTGCCTTATAAGGGCTGTCTGATTTCCTCAAATGAGTGTCTAATGTTGCTTGCAAAAGAAACGGTGAGGACGTAGCTCCAAATAATACGGAGGCAAACTGATAGGTGATTAATTCACTGTTAGGATCCAGTGGATCCTTGAACCAGAGGAATTTTGTGTAGTCACGATCTTCCTCCTGCAATCCTACTCGGAGAAAGGCTTTGCTGATGACAGCTGTATAGGCAAAAATGCCTGTGCGAAATCGTAACAACACGTCATGTAGCCTTTGTGTTAGGCTAGGTCCCGTTTGGAGACATTCATTTAAAGACACACTGCTCGGCTTTACTTTAGCACTGCAGTTAAAGACAATACGAATAGGTGTTGTCAATGAGTCTTTCACCACAGCATGGCGAGGTAAATAATGACCTGTTTTTCGGTCATCGTGTTCAACAATTTCAATGAACTTATTGTTAAGTTGTTGTTGGATAAGTTGGTGATACATGGTTAGTTTGTCTGGCTGCTTCTGCAGTCTTGTTAATTGAGACTGCAATTGTGAGGCTGCCATAAAATAATTCACTGGAAGTTGTGAATGATCCAACTTCCATGGGAGTCTTATCCAGTATTGTTTATTTGAGTAGACAACTGTATCCAGATATTGCTGGTAAGTCCACGTATCATCAGGACTTGGTTGCTCAGGGATGATGCCTAACGTATCTAAATCCCACAAACGATGTATTGGTGGGTCAGACTCAATATCCTCGGCTATTTCCCGGAAGCGTAGGGGTGACTGCTCTAAGCCTAGTCACGCCACAATTACATTATTGGTTTGTTGGTTTGTGGACACTGGACCTTGTCTGAAAAGCACGGGTCCTGTGAGCAATTTGCCCCCTGCGGACGACAACAAATTCATACCATGTTGTCTAGTGCATCCAGTTATAAACTTGTAATAATGATCCGCGCCTATTAATATTCCAATATCTGTGAGGCAATCGGAATTTATTTTATGACCCGCTAGCCTCATGCGGTTTCGCTTAAGGTGTCTCGCAGTGCGAGCTAATCCTGTGACCTGCAGGTCCGTAGGAATCTTATCCACTACCACCGCATGGATGGGGCTAGTAGAGGATCCTAATCTAACTAGTAATTTAACTACTTTGTAGTCACGAGGTCCACTATTTGACAGGAAACCAGAAATGTTTAACTTCACACTTTTGGTAGGTTTTAAATCTAACTCATCTACCAACTGTTGTGTAATGAAGGTTTTCTGTGAACCTTGGTCAAAAAGACCCCTAGTATTAATTCTAGATCTTCGGTTTATTAATTTAAGTTGAGCTGTAGGCAAAGTAGTATTATTGCCTGACTCGGTAGCAAGTACATTCACTTCGTGATGTACTTTACAATATTGCACTGCAGTAGAATTAGTAAAATTCTCTCCAGTGGTCATGGTTGGTGTAGAAGATTTTCTACATAAGGCGTAGTGGTGTACACCTTGGTTACAACGGTTGCAGGTACGTAGTGGTACCGCACATTTCTTGGGATCATGAGAACCCATGCATTTGGTGCATTTGTGCAATTCCTGTAACCTTTTAACTCTAGCATTATACGTAGGATAAGCAGAGCATTGGTAAGTGGTGTGTTCCTGATTGCAGAACAGACACTTTCTCTGGTTAATAGACTTAGTCTCTTTAGTAGACAAGTCATTGGTTATCTCTGAAGGAGATACTGAATAGGTACCTACATTTCCATTTCTTTTCCTAGTGGATGGAGTAGGTTTGGATTTATATTTATTAGACTTACTCTGAGTCTGTTTAGGTTTGACTGAAATATCAGTACTAGTTGGTTTAGACTTAGGTTTAATTTTGTCGTGAGTCTTTAACCTGTTAACTGTGATCCTCAACCCCTCGAAAATTTGATCGAGAGTAAGAAACGCAGTATTATAATGTGAGCAGAGCTCTGTCAAGACATTTCGAGGTAATTTCCACTGTAATAATAGCTTGATAGACCATTCAGAACTAGGTATATTGACCTTGGTACCTAAGGCCTTTACGAGAGACTCTACTTCTAGTCTGAAGCTTTGAAGTGACTCTGGTCTACTGTTTGGTGCATTCAGATCTAGCAATTGATAATAAAGGGTAGCTATACTTAACTCTTTGTTGCAATAGTTCAACTTCAGGAGTTTTATAGCTTCCTCATAATTACTCTCATTAAGAGGAAGGTTATGGATGACCTTTTTAGCCTCTCCTGTGAGAAGACTAAGTAGGTATGAAAATTTAGAAACCTTGTCTAGAGACTGTTTCTTATGGATGTGAACTTCAAAGGAAGTCCAAAAATTGTCCCAATTTTCTGTATCTAATCCTGAAAAAGTGGGCAAGTCTAGAGTAGGTAAACGAACTTCGGGTAAGTGATTATTGAAGTGAGACCCAGTGTTGCTGGTATTGGATCAGACTGTTTGGCTAATTTAGATAGCCTGACAATTTTATTGTGAGTCTCTTCCTCATATTGGGAGAGGTCGTTTGCAGTTTGACTTGCTTCTTCAGGATCAGTTTCTACAGTATTTAGCAGATCAAGGTAAGATTGACCTACAGATCTGACTTGATCAAATTTCAGATCAGCCAATCTAACTGATGCCTCTAAGTGATAAGAGTCAATGGGATTATCTTTAGTTAAGCCCTCAGCCTTATTAATTAATCTGGTCAAGTGACCTTTAAGGCCAATGTAGGTTCTCCTCAGTTGCTCAGGAGTAGCCATGTTGGGCTTAGGTTCAAACTTCACAGTGTTAGTATATGTATTACTAATGAAGCTTGGGTACTTGTTCATTAGTGAACAGGTAACATTAATTGTAGCCTAATTTAAGGTGACTACTTTATATTTCACCTCCCTTGAGGTTGAATGTACCTACCTAACAACAAATAGCTAGATATTTTGTGTACTGTCTGAACTTCACCATTAGTTCTCGTCCGGTTAGCTCATCCATATCACCATCAGAGTTAATGGAGATAATCCAGCAATACACAAAATAGATACACAAAATAATGCATACAAGAGAAATATTATGGAGACACTCCAATCAGAGTTATCTCAAAATTAATCCCACCCTGTATAGGGTCAGCACAAATAATATAATACATACAACACTGACTAATTTAGATCTAATCGTAATAATTCCTAACTAAGAACTATAAAATTATTTAGTCTGGGCTTGTACCAAATTCAGCACAATCTCAGCCTAAATTCTACCTAATAACATGGGTAAAGATTATTGTGGTGCAGTAAGGTGAATATAGTTGTGCTGTATTTTTGGGGTTTTTTATTTTATAAGAGTGCTCTTGCACACACAGGTGAACAATTATGTACAGTTAAGTTTGGCTTGCTAGCCACAGCCGTTTGTGATGGTTGATGGTGTTAATTTGTCAACCACATGCAACCTAGATTCCCCTGACAAGTGTACACCGTCTCTGGTCAGGTCTTGTCTGTAAGGTCTGGCTGTAAATTGGATATATGTGGCATCCAATCTCACTCGTTTTTTCAGCCTGAAATTTATGTACTTCGCAGCTCTCAGGTAGTATTCTGGGTTTACTCCCCAACGATTATCTTGTCTTGGTTGGCGAGGTTCCACTAATGTGAATACTACTGATTCACTGATGAGCTTGAAAGAAGAAATTATGGCTTTGAGGTGTGATCACCTCGGCTGGATGACGAGTGGGGTGGATGTCATTACCACCTAAGTATATAATGGTTAGATGGTGAGGCCACTCTAACGCAAGTGTTAGGGTGGGGTTATTGTAAAAGTTATGAGCTGTTGCTCCTGGTGACCTAAAGATTCTCACCTCGGTGTGAGGTATAGGTCTAAGTGTTGTGGGTAATTGGCTATGACCCACTAAAGCTACCTTATACACGAGGTGAAAGTAGCAATATGTTAGTGTGATCTAGGCTAACTGATGTGTTACACTGTTAGTTGACACAATTAATTAAATAGTTAGTCTAGCGTCTATCACACAAGGATTAGTTATTAATGGTTAATATTTTAATTATAAATTTAATGCCTATCCGGTTCGATAAGAACCATAATGTGGGATATTTGGGGCTTGATTGTGATTATTTAAATATTAATGTAGTAAATTAAATTACGAAGGACCACCCGCTTTTATAGTAAAGAGGGAAACTGAGAATTTCTGATCATTAGACAATTCCTAGATGAACCAGTAACTATGGATAAAATACTAGAGAATATGATCATAGAAATAATTAATGGGCTGTATAATTAAATGAATCAAAACCTTCAAACACCTACATTGGGGGGTTATTACTGGAGGTAAGTACGTCCAGGAATTAGCGTGGTTCGTTCACTAATTCAATTAATAATAATCTAATCCTATAAAAATTATATTGAAACTGATATCATTACCATAAATGGGAACATAGATTATGAGCATAGTAATGAGAGTTACAGTAAACCACATATTAATCCTGAGGAATTCTGTACATAAGAAATTGCAATAGAATCATGAAAGAAAATAAAGTCTTAGCTTAATGACGATTCCTTTCGACAAGCCATGGAAGTTCCTCTTATTCTCTGGACTCGGTCGGCTGACGAATGAAGCGGATTAACATGGGAGAAGGCGGCATGGAGAATTTTTCTCTCGTGCTGCAAGACAAATATTTACAGTAGCAACTAATTTAACTACTGAATCTATATATTCAAGAAATTGAGAGTTATAGGTGACAAAATTTAATCACCTGTTATTAGATGTTATCGTGCGTCATAACGGTCAATCACCCAGCTAT
The DNA here is from genome assembly GCF_040958095.1 of Procambarus clarkii. Classification (NCBI taxonomy): domain Eukaryota; kingdom Metazoa; phylum Arthropoda; class Malacostraca; order Decapoda; family Cambaridae; genus Procambarus; species Procambarus clarkii. Next base: position 22,014,175 of record NC_091201.1, read on the forward strand.
TAGTAAACTCTTTACCCGATGCATCACATAAAGGAATATACTTAGCTGAAAGGGCACTGTATAAGTTTTAAGATTGCCGAAATCGCGTCCCCAGGCTCTGGCTAAGCCTATCCTGGATCGTGGCGCGCTTCGCTGGCCGGTCACGTGTAGTCCAGAACCAAGTTAATTAAGTTCCTTATATGACACCAGCACCAGTAGAAGATATTATCTGCAAGGTTATTCACACCTCACAGTGGCGACTTTCATCTGAGGATGGATACCGTCTGCCCTAGTGGCTGGGCAATGGCGTCTCCTTGTGAGTACGGTATGCGCAGGTCTGCCTCTGAGCGGCTCTCCACGTGTACTGAGTATGGTCCTCCTCAACCCACGCCGCGTCCCGCGTTCATAAAAATTGTCACGAACATTAATATTTCTCGCATTTACGCTTGAAACGTTGAAGACTGGACGGGTTTATTATTTAGGAGGAAATTATTATTATTTACCACTTTAAGAGTAGTAAATATATAAGGGAGAGGAATTAATGTCTCCCCATGGCATTCACTGGTGACGTTAGCTTTATTACGAGATAAACGCTATGACTCCAACGCTCTATTTGGCTTTTAGTTGGAGGTCAATTTCATCTGCAATTAGTTATCATACAGAATGCCTTAGTTATAGAGAATCGAATTTAATTCTCACATACATTGGATATAATGTGTTTACTGTAAGGAAATCTGACGCAATACTGGCGTCAGGTGACGTGAGAATCTTAGCCTACTGCACAGATGAAATTATTAGTACATGAGAATTCTACGTGTTGTTAATTTTACTTACTACAATAATTAGTATAGTTAGTAATAAGTAATGAGAATACAACAGTGTTGTATTCGGTGTTGGAAATATCCAACAGTAATTTCTAACTAAAAAAGCTAGAGAAACAAAGCGAACTAATAGGCACTTTATGGAGTACCAAAAACCTCAATAATATTAGAGCCCCTGCCACACAGTAGACAAATATCATCGTCACAGCCACAATGATACACGACGCACATCTTTGATACAATTAGCAAATTGTAAAGTTAAACAATTTGTTTACAGCTCGGCTCAGACAAGTCTAGCAAACAATCTTAGAAGGAAGAGGTCACTTCATTCTACCACGGCTCCGTCACAATGGCGTCCATAAGAGAACTTTGTAATCTTCCTCGCTGGTGCAGACTATAATTAAATTATCTCTTACTGTGCGAGGAAAGGGTGGGGGGGGGGGGTGCAGGAAGGACTGAAGTAGAGAAGTTTCCAGACAGGTAGAGGGATAGTCCAAAAAGGAAGGAGGGGATAGAAGGATAGTCCGAACAAGGAGGTAGGAGAGAAAGGGGGAGATGTTAGGCTGAGTGGGTGTCCTGGAACCTACATGCAAACAGTACAAGATCGTCAACGTGTCTGTACTTATTGTTTTAGGTACATTACCACATCCAAGACTTCAACAACAAGGTTCAAAGTTCAACATCAATGTTAAACATATGCATAGCAGGTTTGCATTTTTTGTCAACCATTTTCCAACTTAGGGGAAGGAAAGGGTTGGGGGGGGGGATGCTGTTCAATACTATTTTGGTATCCCGAGACGAGAAACTGGGCCAACTTCAGTACGCCTCCCGAGAGATGCATTATGGGTAATGAAGGTTGTGTCATATCTTGAGATGATTTCGGGGCTTAGCGTCTGTGGCCCGGTCCTCGACCAGGCCTCCTTTTTGTTACCCCCCCTCCCCCCCAAGAAACAGCCCGTAGCAGCTGTAACTCTCAGGTACGTATTTACTACTAGGTAACAGGGGCAAAGTGGAAAAACTTTTAGCCCATTGGTTTCCACCTCCACCAGGGATCGAACCCTTTACCTCAGGACTACGAATCCGAAGCGCTGTACCCTCAGCTGTCAGGCGTCCCACAGCTGTCAACCACAACCCACACAAAAAAAAAAATACCAAATAAACGCTTTTCAGATTTCATTGCATTTCTAGTCTATTTGTAGATTTGTCGAATGCACTGATACTATAGGCTGCCGATGTGCAGAAGTTATGAAACCAATGAAAAAGTTGGGACAAACTTGCATTAGTTACACGATATTGTTCAAAACGTCCTAGTGTCTTCAACTGTTCCAAAATTAGCAAACGGACTACATGGCCAAATGGGAAACCATTTCCTTGCTTCGCCATGCATTACTTTACGTTAACATGCTCAGACATCTAGACAATGGCCGTGTTATGCGGACATTTGACAAACTTAAAACTAAATATTACCACTCGTCAAATTACAGCAAGAAATCAGTATCGGTTTGCCAGAGATTGGACGACTTTTTCCAAGTACTGCATTTGCCTATTACAGCAACGTGGCTTTTTTTATTAGACAACACACGCATGCATTCCTGACGCTAACAAGTGGCCACAAGACTGGTAAACTAACATTAATCACCGATGACTATGCAGTTTTGAATCTTTTACCCGAGGGCCACTAATACAGTACTAGTGGCCTCTAGGACAGAAAGCCAGCAGCTTGACAAAAGGTCCCCCCCCCCCCAATTGCAACCCGTTCTCGCAAATTCGTATAGTGAATATTGACTTATTACCTACGTGCATAGGTGATATACTAAACATAATTGATACCCTTAAAAAGCTTCATAGAAAACACCGACCTTACCTAACCTCGTTAGTATCTGAAGATAAGCATCTTACTGCTTCGTAATTACAATTATTACTTAACCTAAACCTATAATAGGTTAAGTAACAATTGTAATTACGAAGCTATAAGATGCTTATCTTAAGATACTAACAAGGTTAGGTAAGGTCGGTGTTTTCTATGAAACTTTTTAAGGGTATCTATTATGTTTAGTATGTCACCTATGCACGTAGGTAATAAGTCAATATCGACTATACGAATTTGCGAGAACGGGTTGCCCAATTGACCCTGACCATGGGTACCTAGTATAGAATTTGCATTTTGCCAACGTGCAAAATGCCGTTATGGAAAGTGCGTAAATCAATAGTACTAAGTTTTTACCCTCCCCCTTTCACATTGACAGACGTAACCTAAACATTTTGCCGAAACCCTTCAACTACAATGCTTTCACAATATCTGCAGGTCCTGGTAACCTGCGTTCAGTAGTGGGAGGCACAACATTCTTATTCCAGACAACTTTAAGGATGTTGTACAACACTTAGTGGAGTGAAAGCAAGACGTGTCCTAGGTGCAGAGGGGGCAAATGCTAGGCCTAATCCACAAGGCCTGTGTAGGTAGTGTGCTAGCTGGAAATTTTTCTTGTTTATCGATAAGTATAAAATGCCTTCGAGCCTTCCTCGATAAGTACAAAATGGCCAATATGTGGCCAGCTAGTAGTTACTTATTACTGTATATGATCACATTACTTTATGATATAGCGATGGAAAAGTCTATAAGAGAAGTGATGAGAATTCGAACCCATGAGTTGGCCCATTTCTCATAATACTGTACATTGTAGGCCTACACAATTATGATTGGGCAAGTGATTAATACTGTAATGTAAATCTAACAAGCACTAATAAACGACAAACATTCAAGATGAACCACTAGTTACCTTTACCAGACGTAAAGACGTTTCAGCCCGAAACGCTTTGCGTAATAGTGGCTTTAGGCATTCTATGTACTAGCTCGCTCTATAAATTTTTGTAAAACTTCTTGTATGCATGTACCTTACCCGAGTAAACATTTATTTATTCTTTACACTGACCCCTAATCCGAGGACTGACACCAAGATCTTTTTTTTTAGGAAATAGAAAATCCGCAAGCAACTTATGAAAACTAAGTGCCCTGCCTTAAAGTCCAACCATAAAACAAATTTTAAGCATGTTTACAAGCTTTGCAAATTATAAAAATATCCAAGCTTTAAATCCACCTGGAGAGGAACCTTAAAACAAATGGGGGGGGGGGGATCTTTAGAAGCTGCCCACGTCCTGACCCTTGTCGAGGACGCTCGTGTTAGTGGCCCTCGGGTAAATAGGGCTCAAGTATTTATAATATAAAAGACATGTTAATGGTCAACTTAGAAAAATGACATTTTAGACAAACCTCAAAACTGTAGAATTGGCAATTAAACATACAATCTATAATGTCATATTGGAGGCAGCTGCATTGGTCCAAGACCTGCACAATGCTCACTATCAATCATATAGTGGCTTAATTTGTCTTGAAACCTCCTAAGTGTGCCTACACTGGGGCCAAAGCCCAAGAGGAATGAAGTACAACGTTAAGAACTATACATCAGTCTACTCTAACGCGATTGTTACCCCTTTAATAATACTCTTGGGTTGTAATCATACGTACTCTTCCCAAGGGCCACAATCTCCAGTAGCCTTTAAGATTAAAAGTGAAGTCTGGCATTTGGTAGGATAATTTTTTTAGAACATTTCCTTTCACTTTTGTTCATCCAGCAATAAAATACTACTGTACTTTGAGTTGGGCAACTTGTGGGTTGGATCCTAGAAAGAAGTACCGTAGTAAGCTGCGCGGCCAGAAACAGTGGTGATTTATAAGTCATAGTTCACACTTCCAGTCCTCAATAATGACAATTTGTGAAATTGTGTAGGAAAGGCAAGAGGAAGGAATATCACAGCAGTGCGTCTGGAGGGATATCAACCCAGACAGCAAGAAAACTACTAGAAATTTGCAGTTACAAGCGGGAGCTCAAAAACTACTAAAAGTGTATAACAACCAATTATAAAAGTTCAATGTTAGAAACTTCACATATAGCAAGAATATTTCACAAAGTGCATTGGTAACAGTACTACAAACAATTATCGTGCAACAGTTGCCCTCAAACGACCTGTTGAGCTAAGATCAGGTCGTGACAACGCCTATCAGTACAAATATTAACAAGACAACGACATGCATCAAGACAACCAACACACCAACTTAACATAACGTAGCCGCAGTAACATAATACTCGAGGCTTCTGAGGACGTGGCATAATATATGAACTGACAAGAACCTACACTACTAAACACATCCACAACAGTCCTCAAATAAAGTTAAGTCTACCTACTATGTCAACCTATTAAATCAGGACAAATAGGAGAGCCTTTGACAAACCACCGGCTCCCTATCCTCATTGGAAGCCACTAGAATGCTAGTGCCCCTCAGGTAAATTCAGGCAAGGAGCACCAGTATATAGAGACAGTCTACGCACCCGCACAAGGTCATCACGTCTTCTCCGTCTACAGTGGTCTGGAGGCCCTCGAGGAAGGAAGGGGAGGAGTGGGGTTGAGAGTGTGTTATGGTGGGCGCTGGTGCTGCCCTCTCTCGCCTCCCTCACCAACACTCCCGGCGGGAAATTTGTACCCCCCCCCAGCTGGCTATACATATAGCCATATGTATATGTATATATATAATATACATGGTATATGTATATATATATATACATATACCCCCACTGCGGCGGGGGAATATACCCACCGCGTCGGGGGAATATTTACTCCCTGGGGACGGGAGGTCATATGTATATGGCTATGTAACTCACATTCCTATATTTATTTAAGATTTTCTACCTTATTCTTCCCTTTAAGGAAGAAACGTATATTCTAAAACTCTTTATGCCGAATATATCTTGACTAAATGCTTCATTTTCGTATCTGCGCATTTTGCAGATTTCTCTGCATCGACAATATTCTTAATTTCACCTCTGTTCGGCATTTATTCTTTTCTCCACAACTTCCAACATTCAATAACTGGCTTAATACACTATTCCTCAACATCACACGACTGATACATTACTAGTTATATATGTATAGTTAGGCAATGGTGGCAACCTTAGCAGCTACAGGGAATAAACGTCATGAGTTGGGGGAAAACTGGGAGTAATTCACCACCACCACTGCCAACTACACAAACTAGCTCATTACACTCATATACCTATGGTTCCCTCGTTAAGGGTTCGGGTATAATAGCCGGCCGCTCCTGTCATACACTTCGCTTGCACTTGTCACCTCGGGGACACATAACAGGACAATATTAATCTACACAAATATGAAAACATTGGCTCTGACGAGTCATTAAACAGAGAAAACGGTTCATCTAGAATATCTAGGTGGATACTGAATTATTCCCTGTTTAACCTGTTTTCAACGGATAAGCTACATGTAATTTTAACAAATTATTATTCATTATAATCATTCATTCATTCATTCCGTATAATTAATTGCATCACTGGGACATGGATGGAAACTCGAAAATCAGATGAGTCACAGAGATGTTAGGAAGTTTTTTTTTTTTAGCGTGAGAGTAGTGGAAAAATGGAATGCACTTGGGGAACAGGTTGTGGAAGCAAACTCTATTCATACTTTTAAAATTAGGTATGATAGGGAAACGGGACAGGAGTCATTGCTGTAAACAACCGATAGCTGGAAAGGCGGGATCCAAGAGTCAATGCTCGATCCTGGAAGCACAAATAGGTGAGTACAAATAAGTACACACACACACCCTGAATGAGACAGAAATAAGGGAAGTCAAAGTTGAAGCCCCCATAGGAATGAGTGACCACAGTGTACTGACCTATGAGTACTTGGTGGAGGTAGGGATAACCTATCCAAGGATGGGATCGGAGGGAAAAAGACTGAATTATCGAAGAGGAAAAAATGACGAGATGAGGAACTTCCTCAGGGGAATACCATGGGAAACAGAACTTAGAGACAAAAATGTGCAGGACACGATGGATTTTATCACCTAGAAGTGCCAGGAAGCTGCGGACAGGTTTATCCCCATCAAAAAGGAGAAAAACGAAAAACAGAAAAACCCATGGTTCAACCAGGAATGCAAGGTAGCGAAACAATTGAGTAAAAGAACATGGAGAAACTACAGAAATAACAGAACACCAGAGAGCAGGGAGAGATACCAGAGGGCCAGAAATGAGTACCTCAGAGTGAGGAGGGAAGCAGAGAGTGAGTTTGAAAATGTCATCGCGAGTAAAGCCAAGACCCAACCAAAGCTGCTCCACAGCCACATCAGGAGGAAAACAGCAGTGAAGGAACAAGTGATGAAGCTGCGAAAAGGGGAAAACAGATACACAGAGAATGAAAAGGAAGTGTGTGAAGAACTCTACAAGAGATTCCAGGAGGTCTTCACAATAGAACAAGGAGATGCCCCTGCACTAAGTGAGGAGGCGGCAAACCAAGCAACCTTGGAGGAATTTGACCTCACCAGTGATGAGGTCAAAAGGTGTCTGCTGGAGCTGGATGTGACAAAGGCTGTTGGACCTGACAGAATCTCACCATGGATACTAAAGGAAGGTGCAGAAGCACTAAGTGTGCCACTCTCTATGGTGTATAACAGGTCACTGGAAACAGGAGACTTACCTGAAAGTTGGAAGACAGCTAACGTGGTCCCAATATACAAGAAGGGTGACAGGCAAGAGGCACTGAACTACAGGCCAGTTTCCTTAACTTGTATACCATGCAAGGTGATGGAGAAGATCGTGAGGAAAAGGCTCGTAGAGCATCTGGAGGGAAATATCTTTGTAACGCACCACCAACATGGGTTCAGGGATGGTAAATCGTGCCTCACAGGTTTAATAGAATTTTATGACCAGGCAACAAAAATTAGGCAGGAAAGAGAAGGGTGGGCCGACTGCATTTTCCTGGACTGTCAAAAAGCCTTTGACACGGTACCACATAAAAGGCTGTTTAAAAAGTTGGAGCAACAAGCAGGAGTAAAAGGGAAGGTGCTCCAGTGGATAAGGGAGTACTTAAGCAACAGGAAACAGCGAGTAACGGTGAGGGGGGAGACATCAGAGTGGCGAGATGTCACCAGTGGAGTCCCACAGGGCTCAGTACTTGGACCCATCCTGTTTCTAATATATGAAATGATCTCTCGGAAGGTATAGACTCATTCCTATCAATGTTTGCTGATGATGCAAAAATTATGAGAAGAATCAAAACGGATGAAGATAGACAGAGACTACAGGACGACCTGGATAAACTGGAGGAATGGTCTAGAAAATGGCTGCTAAAGTTCAACTCAGGAAAGTGTAAGGTGATGAAATTAGGAGAAGGGAGCAGGAGGTTGAACACACGGTATCATCTGGGAGGTGAAATCCTGCAAGAGTCAATTAGAGAGAAAGATTTGGGGGTTGATATCACACCGAACCTGTCCCTAGAGGCCCACATCAAAAGAATATCAGCGGCATATGCTAGACTGCCCAACATAAGAATTGCCTTTAGAAACTTGTGTAAGGAATCTTTCAGAACCCTGTATACCACTTATGTAAGACCAGTCCTGGAGTATGTAGCTCCAGCCTGGAGTCCATACCTAGTTAAACACAAGACAAAGCTAGAGAAGATCCAGCGGCATGCCACCAGGCTCGTCCCGGAACTGATAGGAATGAGCTACGAGAAAAGGCTAAAGGAGCTAAACCTCACATCCCTCGAAAACAGAAGAGTAAGGGGAGACATGATAACCACCTACAAAATTCTCAGGGGAATTGATAGGGTGGACAAAGACAAACTCTTCAGCATGGGTGGAACACGAACAAGGGGACAGAGGTGGAAACTCAGTACCCAGATGAGCCACAGAGACGTTAGAAAGAATTTTTTCAGTGTTCAGTGTCAGAGTAGTTAATAAATGGAATGCTTTAGGCTGTGATGTGGTGGAGGCTGACACCATACACAATTTCAAATGTAGATATGATAGAGCCCAGTATTCTCAGGAATCTGTACACCAGTTGATTGACAGTTGAGAGGCGGGACCAAAGAGCCGGAGCTCAACCCCTCGCAAGCACAATTAGGTAAGTAAGATTAGGTAAGTACACACACACACACACACACACACACACACACACACACACACACACACACACACACACACACACACACACGGTTGTTTCTCGAGGGTGAGGGAGGTGGTCACGTTGCGCCACGCTTGCCAATAAGGCTTTATATATCTTTATATATCGGGACATCGGAGGGATACACGGGAAATTCGGTGTTCAGTGATAATACAAAGTGCAACACACCAATCTGAAACTAGAAAACTTTTGGATAGTGTCTGATAGTGCATATTGAACAAGATCAGGGGTACGACATCAGTGCCAGGACAAGCACGTGGGCCACTGCATGGTCAGAGTGAACACAACTAGATGTGATAGTGAAGATCGTAACAAATAGTGAATAGGATAGTGAAGTGATTTTAAATGTGTGGCATTGAACTATATCAGTGCTAAGAGGAAGAAGAAGCAGAGTACTGGTAATATATAGCGACAAGTTGGAGGGACCTACGCCTGGCAGCGGCGTGGATGGAGACAGGCCTACGAGTAAACAAGACTGTCAACAGTACTTCTAACACCTGTTTTTGCTGTGGGATGTTTTGAATTGGCGGTAAGGTAAGGCCTCTCACAAAGACAGTCAGTCAATCGGTGTACAGTGTTATTGCTTTTTAATAGTTAGTCTTGGATATAAGTGAACAAACGGAAACGAATCTCAAGGGAAATGTGCGGCTCATGTGGGACCAAGTTTCTGACACCCAAGTGTGAAAAAAACACTCCGCCTACACCGAGACAACTCTTCCCCCCCCCCTTCAGCCAGAGCAACAACAGTACATACATGGCCTCGCAACCATATGGTCCACACCCTCACCATCCCCCCCCCCCTCCCCCACATACACTAAATAATGTTGTGAATAATGAATTAAAAAAGTCCACTTATGGATGTCAACGAACAAACTAACATTAAACATCGAAAAGACTTACTACATCTTATTTGGAAGCAAATCATCAAATGCAATTCAGCTACAGATAGTCAACATTAACATCAGTAATAAAAATGATGGCAAGTTTCTTGACCTATTCCTAGACAAGAGACTCAACTTCAGTACCCACATTCAACACATAACTAAAAGTCTCTACGACAGTTGGTATACTCTCCAAAATCAGATATTATGTTCCTAACTCGGTTCTCCTCTCACTATATTATGCACTAATCTACCCCTATCTTAATTATGGTATCTGTGCATGGGGGTCTACTACTGCAAACCACCTTAAGCCCATCATCACACAGCAAAAATCTGCTATCAGAATAATAACTAACTCTGCTTTCAGACAACACTCGGCTCCCTTGTTTAAATCCCTAAACTTGCTAAATATTAACTCCTTCCACACATTCTCTTCTGTCAGCTACATTTACAAAACCCTGTTTTTAAATGCAAACCATGCTCTGAAACTCTCCCTGAACAGATGTAATAGGACCCATTATCACCACACCAGAAATAAATGTCTCTGATATCCCCCAGGTCAAACTTAATCCGTGTAAACACACTATGCAAATTAAGGGACCTAGTCTATGGAACTCACTCCCTAGTGAATTGAAAAACTGTAAAACATTTGCCTTATTTAAAAGCAAAACCAAAAAGTACCTAATTTCATCTTCTTAGTTTCCTACACTGAGCTTTAAATTTGCTCTGTACCTAGTGTTACCCAATCTCCTAATTTTTATGTATTTAACCCAAACAACCTTATCATTGTGTTCATTGCTGTCTTCTTTTATGTGCTAGCCATATGCTGTATTGTGCCTACCAATTTCTGGGGGGAGCCCCGTCGGCTCCCCGGAGCTTTACCGGCTGATATGCTAATGTCAGACTTTGGCATCAGTCATGTGTATGGAGTTCTAGGGCCTACCGGGGACCACGGCCAGAACCTGGCCCCCTTAGAGGCAAGGGGAGCAATGGCCTATAGAAACCCCCGTGTGGTTGGAAGCATTCTATGTCTGCCATCGACCGGGTCAAGCATCCAGAAAGGTAAGCATTCCAAAACAAACCCCTATTTTGGTGAAAATTGCTACCTAAAGCCGAACTAGTGGATAGAACTCTTCAACAGAAAACAAGGAAACTAGTATGACGTCATACGTCAGCGCGCCGCTGTCTGCGCAGCTCCCCCCCTCCCCGGGAGGGGGAAGGGGGAGCCCCAGACCTCCCACGCCGGCTATCCACCCATCAGTTCTGAGGCTGGATGTCAAAACACGTGAAAAACCACCTACCAGAGGGAGGGAGGGTTGCCGGGGAGCCTCCGGGTCTCACCCAGAAAATAGCGTTTCATTATATTCAATGCTGGTTTTCTGGGGAGAGCCCCGTCGGCTCCCCGGAGCTAACTACCCACAGAGGAAAGTCAAAGGGACAGAACCGGGAGGCGGACACCACGCACCCCCCACGGAGGCGAGACAACCGGCAGCAGACGCCAACCCAAGGCGCCACAGCCCTGAAAAGTCCCGGGAACAACGAGCAGCAAGGCCCCAGCACGAACACCAAAAATCCATGCCCGAAAGACCGCAAGGCCACGTCGCCCAGACGGCAGCGAGAGCAGCGAAGCCACGAACGCCACAGGCATGAGGGAAGAACACAGGCAGCTTAGCCGCAAGAACACGGCTGACCACCCGGGACACTATCACCCGCGAACCGGGAAGAACAGAACCGGATCAACGCAAAACGCGCTCCAGACCCAAACGCCGTGACACGCAAACACCAGCAGAGGGCCGCCACTGAACACAAAACGACACACCCCCAGCCCGACCAACAAACCATCAACAAACCCTGGACCCCTCCAGAACGCAGCAGCCCCACCCCGCGCCAGAAAAGATAGAGACTGCTGCCACCGAACAACCAAAACGCTAAAACCGAAGGAGCAAGAAAACTCAGCGACTCGACCCCCAGAGGCAAAGGCCAAAAGGAAAGAGCCAACGAAAAAAAAACACCGGAACCGAAGGGGCACTACCGAGGAGAAGACAGCGCATGCTGACCAGAGACCAGGATGGTGCAAGCGGCGCACGAACAGGCCGGAGGTGAAACGACGCACAAGACAGCTTACTAACGGTGCAGAAGCAACACCAAGACCGAAAGCAAGCTGAAGCAGCTCCGCCAGCGCCGCACGAAAAGAGGCGACAGTATGTGGCAAGACGACGGCCCCCAACCCCCATCAGAAAACCAAGCAGAGAGTAATCCAAGCTAACAAGAGTAACCAACTAAGAAGGGACAGGAAAAGGAAGGACCGCCAAAATACCCCATACTGCCGCCAAGAGAAGCACGCAGGTGGGACACCTACCACGAAGCCACCCGACCACCAACCGGAGGCGAGACCGCGAGGCAGAACATAAGCAGCTCCGACAAGGCCCCTCCGAGCCCAGGAAAGGCGGAGCCGCGGGAAGATCTCGGGCGCGACCACCAAAACCCAGGCTTCACAAAGAGATGGAACGTCTGCCGAACAGAAAAACTCCCCAAAGCATGCAAGCCCGCCAGGAGTTCAGAAACGACGGGTCCGACGCAAGACATCGCAAGACCCCCCCAAAAAAAAAACAACCGGCAGGGCAAGCTAGGAAACCAAAGAAGGCGGAAGGGTCGCCGCCAGAACAGTACCCGAACCAATGGGTACGAACAACTGCAATAGACCGAGACAAAGAAGCACATCACAGGACACAGGCTGAAAAACGCCTAAGAACACACGCAGAACACCCCTGCTGTAGAGGAGGCAGGAAGAAAGAGCAGAAGCACAAAAACTCCAGGATAACAACCAGGGGTGGACAATCAGGCAGGGACAGAAAAACCCCCACGCAATCCCCAGGCACAAAACGGCAGCAAAGTGCCACTCCACAACCGGACACAGGAACAAGGACACGCCACCGTGAAACACGGTACCAATGCACACATGCAGCAGCAGCAACAGGCACCACTGCAACATGCAACATGTAAATAGCAACTCCCTTCTGCAAAGGCAGAGAACGGAGCAGGCAGACCCCAGACAGGGCCAACGGAGACACAACAAAACCCCGCAGGCCCAGAAACCTGCACCAGGCGACCGACGGCGGAGAAACCCGCTCGATACCTGCTGGATGAGGTACTGGGAACTCTTTTACACCTTAAGCCTGGCCCAAGGCCAGGCTAGACCGTCCAGAGGGTGGCCCACCAGGCAGCTGCTCGGAGCAGTCCACCAGCCCACATACCCCCACAACCAGGACGGGCCGGAACTGCCATACAAAAACAGGCTAGTGTGCCCTGGAAGTCCACGGCCGAACCAGCAAGAAAGCTTATGCACGCAAGTAGGTCGTGTAACAAGCACAGACATCTGATGGTAATACAGTGTTCCCCAAATGTGCCAATAGCACCACTGCACTCCACTGGTACTATCCCGCAAGTTCTACCAGATAGGCGGGACCCACGAGCCAGAGCTCAAATCCTGCAAGCACAGCCAGGAGCCTTACCAGGTGAGTACAGAACCAACCCTACAACCCCACACCTCAACATTAAAAAAGGTGGGTCCCCTGAATGACTCCAGCATGGGTTGGACATGCACATGAGGGGGACAGGAAGGGTTGAAAAAGGGACAGTCACTGGTGTGCGAATGGTCTCAGTCGTACAAAAATATACCTAAATAAGGACAGGTATATAAACAACTCTGTGGGGAATAGAGCGGAGGGCAGCGTTGAAGACAGTGTCATGAAAAAGGAGGAGAGCACGAGAAAGAGGCAGATGGTAGAGGTCAGAGAGAGAGAGCAGCACTGAGGGTAAATAGGTTCCAGTCTGCCTTAGGAAACTGCCACCTAGGGAAGGAGAGGGAAGGGTGAAACGAGAAAAAGGAAACAAGGACAGGGAAATGATCACTGCCATGGAGGTCATCAAGAACCTGCTATGTGAAATCTAAGTAAAGAGAAGAAGAGCAGAGAGAAATGTCAAGACAGGAAAGGGTGCGAGTCCGAGAGTCCAAATGAGTGGGCTCACCAGAATTCAGAAGAGTCAGGGAAGAAGAGAGGAGAAACGGCTCAAGAAGGCGACCCCGTGTATTCGTCAGAACGTCACCCCAAAGAGAATGACGACAATTGAAGTCACCCAGCAGTAGCACAAGCTCCGGCAAGGAGTCCAAGAGGTGTTTCAGATCAGGAAGAGAAAGCGGGACACTCGGGGGGAGATAAATGGAACAAACTGTGTACCATTTCCCCACAGATTCGAGCAGCAGAACAGTGGAGAGGCAAAGGAAAAAGTAAAGGAACAAAGGGAACATCAATGCGAATCAAGAGAGCAGAAGAATTAGGAGCCCCAGCAACGGCTGGGGGGCGGGGAGAGAAAGGAATAACCACGAAAACGACCAGGACGAGCACCAAGCATCGGTTCCTGGAGACAGACACAAAGGGGCGAAAACCACGAAATCGAGTTCGATTTCGTTGGAGTTCGAGGAAATTGGCATAATAACCTCGAACGTTCCATTGAAGAAATGACATCGACGAGAAGAGAAAGGACAACAACAGAGAGCAACACAGAAACGTTAAAGAATATCAGGGTCAGCAAAGTCAGGGTTAGGGGGCATGGGTAAACTGAGCAAAGATGGAGGGAAGGAAGCGGGAGAACAGACCAGAGGGGGGGCGGGCGGGGTCCGGAAGAGGAGGAGGAGGAGGAAGAGGAGACAACGGAGAGGAGCAGTCAAGGGCAGCAGCAGGAAAAGGGGGAGTAGAAAGAGGGGAGCGCACCTCAGCAAGAGCAGCAACCGAAAGGGAAGTAGGGGCCAAAGAAACCTCCATAGCAGGAACATGGGGGGGGGCAATCACTGAAATGGGAGGGGAAGGAGCAACAGAGCCAGAAGTAGGGGCTGAGGAAGAAAGCGAAGCCTTCTTACCCGCCGGGGAGGAGGAAGGAGAGGAGCCAGGCTTATGCTTCTGACTTAAAGAGACCGGTGTCCCAGCAACTATGTACCGGGCAACGGATTCCAGTGTCTCAACAGAAGAAGCTGAACGAGAGCACACACGACGGCCGTTAGGAGAGCGATGGACATCCGCTCGCACCGACAGACTGCGGGGAGAGCCAATAGATGGAGGAAGAGGATGGGAAGGAGGATCAGAGGGAGACGAGGAAGAAGACACAGGAGACAAGACAGACCGGGTAGAAAGAAGGGGAACCCCAGACAGAGGACCAGGAGGTGGATCCTTCGGGAGAGAACCCAAAGGATCAGAGGAGGGGGCAGTGGGCGTATTAGGGTCCAAGGCCCGGAAACGGTTGGGAGTCTGAGGAAGAAGGGAAGGACGAGGAGAGGAAGAGCGCAACACGCGAGCATAAGACGTTAGCATAAGGCGGGAGCCGGCGAACCTGGCGCCTCGCCTCAGGAAAAGATAAACGCTCCCGGTGCATCAAGTTGAGGACGGCCGCCTCAAGCTTGTAATGGATACAGGCACGGGAGAAGGTAGGCTGGGCCTCACCGCAGTTGAGGCAGCGAGCTTGGGGAGAAGTGCACTCCGACTTAGAGTGACCTTCACCCCCACACAAAGAACAGAGACAGTCCCAGAGCAGTGGAGGGCACCATACCCAAACCTCCAGCACTTGTTACAAAGTCTAGGAGAAAGAATATACTCCTGGACAGAGCACCTAGCACCAGCAAGAATGACAGGATGGAAGGGTCCTATCATCAAAGGTGATCTTCACAACACGAAGGGGTTGCCGACGACGACCACGAGGGGGACGAGTAAACGAGTCAACCTGGAGGACAGAATGGCCTTGGGCATCAAAGATATGCCGAATATCATCGTGGCAATCCTGCAGATTCCGAACACCGGTTGCAACATGGGGTGGGAAGAGAATAGTGCCAACACTGGCATTCATCTGACCATTCTTGGAGACCCGAACAGGGATCTCGCGAAGGCATGACAAGGCTGCCAAGCGGGAAGCTGCATCCTGAGAAGGAGCAGCAACGACACGTGTACCGAGACGAGTGGGGTTGAAAGTAACAGACGCATCCACGGAATCAAGATGCCGATGGAGGGAGAAATCGTCAGGAGGCGCAGAATCAAGAGGGAGGAGATCAAAGTATTTGGCCCATGAAGCAGGACCAAACAAGGCCTGATACTCGGCAGTACGGGAAGGAATCAAGCGAGGGCGGCCGGGGCGCGAACGGCGTTGAGAACCCCCAGAGAGAGAGGGGTTAAAAGGCGCAGTAATCACAACGAGAGACTTAGCCGCACTAGGGGACGAAGTGGTCACCACTGGGGGCTGGAGGCTCGACCCAACCACAGAGGAGGGAGGGGAGCTGAGGGAAGAAGTCAGGACAGTCAAAGGAGGAGCAAGGTCGGGGCCCAACGCAGCGGGAGCTACAGAGCCTGGTCTTCCAATACAGGCCGACTCGGGGGCTTGGTCGCCCACCCCACGAGCCTGAGAGGGTACAACGGAAACATTTATCGACAGAGACGAAGAGAAAAATTCATCCACGAATGTGACCCCATACCCACCATGGAGCCACAATTAGAGGCAGGACACCCAACAGGAAGCTATCGCCGTTTATGCTGGGGCCCCCTAGGGGTGCGTCTTGAGAATATGAGTATACGCCCCAAAAACGCCACCTTAAGAACCGTCAGTCCGTCGAGATCGGGTTCAGCGACGAAAGGGAGATTGACAATAAAAGGTTCCCCTCGCTCGAGACGTCGGGTACAACAGTTCTTCAGGTGCAAGAGTATGCCTCCTCAAGCACCCGGGCGCCAAAATAGAAGAAGTCCAAAGAAAGATAAAAAAGAAGCAAAAGGTTGGGAGGAAACGACAAGCAGATAGGAGAAGAGGGGAGAGAAAAACGAAACAGAAGGAAAAGGTGTCGGAAAATCCGACACCATTTAATAATCACACAGATAATAGCTGTATTGTATAAACAAGTTACCCATAGAAAACGTAACTTGTAGTGGAATTACCGTCTAAAGAAAACGGGATATCATCACCACATACTATTATAATCTCCACCTATTATGGTGGGAATTATTCTTAAATACATTAGTCTTTGGACTTTACCATCATAAAAACATCTTATATAAATTAACTTAATTATCAATATTAAAGTAGAGTAAATGTGACCCTTCTATCACTTTCTGACATGTGGACAATGTAAGCCAGGCGTCAGAGTGCAACCCGTTCTCGCAAATTTAATAAGTCAATATTGACTTATTAAATATGTGCATAGGTGACATACTTAACATAATAGATACCCTTAAAAAGATTCATAGAAAACACCGACCTTACCTAACCTACATAGTATGTTAAGATAAGCATCTTATTGCTTCGTAATTACAATTATTACCTAACCTATAATTGGTATAGGTTAAGTAATAATTGTAATTACGAAGCAATAAGATGTTTATCTTAAGATACTAACAAGGTTAGGTAAGGATGGTGTTTTCTATGAATCATTTTAAGGGTATCTATTATGTTTAGTATATCACCTATGCACGTAGTTAATAAGTCAATATTGACTTTACGAATTTGCGAGAACGGGTTGCAGAGTGAGGAAGGGGCAGCCATTGTTTATACGAGACCAGAGGCTCACACGGGAGCAAATTCGGCTCCTGTTAAATTTACTTGGACGTAGTGTTATGGAACCCAAAGGTGTACCATTTTCAACACGCTGTCAACAAATTCAAGTTAAGTGTTCTTTCCGAAACCCATGTATCTTCATTTATGGCCATTAATGTCATTATATAGGGTGAGCCGCTTAGAGCACGTGGAAGTCTCAAACTAAAGGTAATTAAGCCAGGTCTTCATGTTCCATGTACTGTATAGTGTTTTCTCTGATATAGCTTGTCATATATAGGTATCTGGCTTTACAGCTAGCGCCCTTTTGACAGGTCAAGACGAGGAGCAAGACTTTGTGCACCAGTTACTGGGTGATGGAAGCTGCCTCAAAGAGGATAATTTGGTGTCTACACCCTAGTTATACCTGGTGGACTAACCTGCTGTACTATAAGATAAGGAACCTCTTCAATGTATGTAGTTAATTTTGTAGTTTGATTGGCTGCATATATATAAACTATTAAACCCCCCCTAATGTGTAGAGGATCGATTTGTGAGATTATGAGATTATTGCAGAAATACAGTCCACTTATCATTATACAAATTGCTATCGAAGTATATAAATTAACGTAAATATAAATTCATATAAATTAAATAAATATAAATCTCACAGGTCGGTTACCACAAAAGGAAAAGATGCT
Organism: Procambarus clarkii; assembly: GCF_040958095.1. Lineage (NCBI taxonomy): Eukaryota > Metazoa > Arthropoda > Malacostraca > Decapoda > Cambaridae > Procambarus > Procambarus clarkii. The sequence goes on from NC_091201.1 coordinate 22,032,150, forward strand.
TGGCACAATTGGAGAGGACGGCAGCAGGAGCACAAGGCTAGAAAAGGACAGAGGACTGTCCCAAGGAGCATCACACTCTGGCAGCCGCCCACCAAGCCCCCCTCACGGCATCAACGAGCTGAGCGGGGAGGGGGGGGGGTAGTACTAATAGCAACTATGAGGACCATAGTATTATATATTGTTATGATCTCAGCCTACAGGAGAAACGAGTCTCCCCCTTGAGAGTTATTCATCAAGCCTGACCTGATTAGAAGGTCTAGCAAATATTGAGGTGATAACACATGTAAAATAGCTGGTTGGATATGATGAACAATTTAAGATTATGGGCAATAAGTAAGGAAATAGATAAATGACTGGCTAGGAGATGAGGTCATTTTGCTGGAGGCGTGAGGCTCGCTTCTGGAGGGCTTTGACCTCACTTTAGGCCAGACATCGCAGGGGGAAAGCCGCACTCCGTTGAGCTCCCGTCAGAGAGGAACCCCAAGTGATATATCTCCAAGAGAAGAGAAGTGTGCAGACGTGTCAGCTGTGGTATTGAGCCGAGAACGTTGTGGTATCAAGTCCTGGTCAACGAGGAGAGTATTAAGCCTCCCAGAGACATTTTGTGGGCTGTGGAATCGCCCTGACCAGGCTTCGTCAGAGGGAAGAGCGCCCTCGACCAGATAATCTGTGGTAAGCATGATATACGCCAGTTCATAGTGATTGCTTGTAGTTGTTCGTGTGCCCAGCGACAGTAGCGATGTTTATTTATAAGTTAGACATGTTTTGATAAGGCAAAAAGCCTGAAATAAGAGTGGAGAGGGAGGAACACGGGGCGACATCCATCTCCTCCGAGCGCTGGCAGGCAACTGAGGGAGCCCGGCTCCTGACGGCGGAGGACCCTCCCAGTGTGACTCACACCCGCCAGGCGAGGTGGAGCATGGACCCGCCCAACGGGGGAGTCCACTCTCACTGTATGTAGAGGACAGATAGAGGTTTAAGGCAAACATATTGTGTGATTATTTTTGTTTATGTGTTAAAGGGGAAACATTTTTATTGGAGTGTCGATGGGTTGCAGGTTTGTCTTTCGGGAAAAAGTTGCTGAGAACTTCGAAGCCAGCACAGATGGAGTAATTGATGAGACTCCATGGTAGTGGAGGAGAGGACCTCGAGCTGTGAGGAGAAGCAGTGAAGAGGAGTGTCACGTGCTTCTGTAGAGGTGGTGAAGCACCATAGTTGCTCGAGGGAACTTCATGGTGTAGCAGCCAGGAGAGCTGTGGAGGATCCTGGTAGTAAACCCGGAAGAACCTGAAGAAAGCAGGGTAGTGAACTTCCAGAGGTGGAAGGGAAGTTCTGGTGGATTACTTGTAGGGAGTTGTAGTGTTTGGTTGTCATTAGCGTGCAGGACGCAGTGAGAGGCGAGTGATTGTTTCCATTTGTATGTCAAGGAGTGTTTTATACTGAAGTTTAGAGTTACAGTCGTAGGCTGGATTACCTACAGATGTACGTGTTCTAGGACTGATAGAGTGATCGATTGCTCATTTTTGTGTATCAAGGAACATTTATAATGATATATGTTATTGCATTCACATGCTGATTTTCTTTGTACACATTTATAGATATATATATATATTCTCTTGCTGATGGTGCAACAGTGTATGTAGACTTGATCAACTTGAGGAGGTTGATAGTATCAGGTGGTGAACCAGGAGATAGGATACCACTTGATAAGCTATTAATAGAGTTCTGATGATGTTGGAGTGCAACCTGATTGTAATAGTATAGAGTATAGGATTCATTATTATTATATGTGTATATGTATTGTGTATGTGCTCTGTCCAGTAAATGTATTCCAATTTGCTGGTGTTTGCCCTTGTCCTAGTGAGGCTTCTCATGAAATAGTACAGAAGAAGAGAGAGAGAAAGAACCAAGAACCACTGCTGTGGACAGGGTAGAAGGTAATAATAATAAGTCAAAAGGGGATTGAGGAGATCATATCACCTAAGGAGAGAATGGGGAGTCACAGCGGCTCGAGTGGGTGTGTGCACGTGACAACGAGGCCAAGTGTTGGAGCCGCATCCCCTAAACGTGTGACGTTGAGCCCCTCTCCAAGAGCCAGAAGCGCCAAGGGTGATCTCCTAGAGAGGTAGAAGCACGCTACCGAGTTGTGGGTTGGGTTGTCCGTAGAGGAGGATCAACGACGACACCACCACCAACACACACTATAATAATATATACCAACGAACAACGAAATTAGAACGTAGATATCTGAACAAGAGTTGGACAAACCGGGAAAACTATGTTTTACTTGTGCTGCTTTGACAAACTTAACTAACCTAACATGTCTAGGCCTAATGCACACTATCCGAGGCCTAATAAAGTACATGTGTGCGCTATACTAGGCCTAGGAATATTTAAGTGTGTGTTTTAGCTTCTTTATTTTAAAAGAATTCCTTACTAGTCAGTATACTTCTAGTGTATCTAAAAGTTAAGAACGTACGAATTCAGACTATTGACGATCGTCACAATAGGTACTATCTAAACAGGAAGACGGGTTGCAATCATCGTAATCCAATTCTCATTCTGGCCAAAATTCTATTCGTGTTAGTGGCTTTGCAAGAATGTAAGAATACATTGAAATGGCTCGAGCAGATCTCAAGGTCTCTTGATCAAGCAGCTGTTCCAATTGAAGAGTAAATGGGCAGAGAATAGCTTAAAGTGATTATATCCAAGGATCCATGCGATTGAAATGTTATTACCCCCATGCTACTGTCGAATGCATCTTTAATGACAAATATGAAGGGTGAAAACGACTGACAGAGCCCGGGTGCATGGGGGGGGGGGGGAACTGTGTAAACCCCTGATTTGTGTCAGTTCAGGATCCTTGTGAGGGCAGTACCACTCATGGTTGCAATTCTTGTAACCATGTTGTGGCACAGTCGATTAAGGCGCGTCTGGGATCCTCTCGGACGTAGGTTCGAACCCTCATTACGGCCCTTGTGGATTTGTTCATTTGACTTCCAGACACCTTAAATGGTGCTCCAGGAAAAGCTCAAGTGTCGGTTTGGGTACCAGTTAGGTACTTCGGCGGAATTTTGCAAAACATTTTTGATGACTAAATCATATTATACTGTGGCTAAATCTTTCAAGCATAACTGAAAGTGCTCCATCAACCGTTTCCCACATTCGGACTAAACTCAATAGATTCCACTGCGGAAAAATATGATTCATCTCTGAGAAATTATTTACCTGGCAGTCTGTTGCTACCTCAGTGTGGGAGGTATGAAAGCCTCCATTTCCGAGGACGGACTTTTAGTGACTGTATTAGTAGCTGCCGGTGGCCACGATTCCTGTGGGGTTCCTGATACTAATGAGGCACCCTGCACAATGTGAGTTATCCCCCCTGTGTCATCTGGGGTCGGGCTGTCGCGCACTGATGGTACAACCTCTATCTTGTGGATCTCGGCTGTAATAAACCATCAAAAATGCATTAAAGGTGTTTCTGATTTTAGAGGATTATCAATTTGGGAACCACAATGTACTTTGTACTTCACACTGAATAAAGTATGCTTGTGAAGTACACACTTCACACGAATAACAAATTCAGTCCGAGCAATTATCACCATTTTTACATACTGTATGTGCAAAGTTCTTGCTTCTAAGGTTTCTATTGATCGTTTATTTATAAAACCATAACTTTGGGAGTTGTATATTTGTGTCAAAATTTAGAGCATAATTTGAAGGCCATCGATTTTTTTTTTTACAGTAAACTAGACCCTCAAACTAAATTTTATACAGTAGAAAATTAACGTTATATGCCGTTCCGAGCCCATAATTGGTGACATTTTAAATAACACTAATTTGCTTTTTTTTCTAAGTCACATTATGATGTTGATCCATCAGGAAAAGTTGGAACATTTACCATGTAGATTATGCACAAAAATACTTTTGTTTCAGGAAAGTTCATAAATGGTTTATCAATTGTGTGCCGGGGCCCTTTAAGTGCGATCTTCAAGTGGCTTTAATAAGGGGAACACACAGGATGTAGCTGTACACACATTCGGTTAGTGGTGGACCAAAATCCACACTTCCTATCTGTCGAAAAAGGCTTGCTTGCTACTCAAGAAAGAAAGTTGCCTCCAAGCATAACTGTACAACGGTAAACTAAAAAGGGAACAAAGCAAGCAGAGGGGGAAATGAGGGAGGAGGAGGAAGTGGAAAATGAATAGCGTTCCTGACCACGTGGACCTTTAACACAAGTGCACACTACTACTACAGTACTTACCTGACTATAAGAGCGTGGACTGGTGTATTCCTGAGAGTCGGCAGTGTTTGTGCGCTCTTTGAGGCCGTGCTGTAGGAACAATTTCAGTCTCCAACGTGTCCTCGGCACTCTTTGTACCCAGGAGGAAAACTAAGTGGAGAACGGTCATCTGATGCGTGTGTGCGCACTCGGTGGTTTCTGCGCAGCACTGGATAAGCAGATCGAGAAATCCGAGGTCACGGAGAGCAGCTTGATGAATAGGGTAGTACTCATCGTAGCACTGGTTGATCTCGTCCGATCTGTCAAAAACTCTGCCCAGTTAAATGAAATGCCATGCCCACTAATATAAAATAAACTAACCTCGGCAAAACCTAGGCCCACTCGTTATTCACCTACAGGATAATTTATTGCAACTAGAAATAATTATTTTTTAATTTAAGACATTAATGAAGAGCAGAAACCAGCCATTTTGTGCTCGCGCCAACCTCGCCAGGTGGTAGAACAATAATTGCTTAGTCTACTAGGCAGTTCCTCAATATGAATATTTGAACGACAGAAGGCAAGAAGTCAAATTAACAATCAACTTCACCGACTTAAAATTGCCGCAAAGAGAAGCGAGTAAATTAGCATTAGAGCAAGAGTATGTGTAGGAGAGCCAGCAGGTACAGCACTGGTGCTCTACAACCTCAGCAACTCCCACAATGGTATTGCTAATGGCAGGCTTCATATCAAGGAAAAAAAATACTAAAAAGTGGAGTAATTGTAACACTAGCCACAAGACCTTATTTGGGGAAATTTGGAACCATATAACCATTTAATAGTTTTTGAAAACTGCATTCGTGCTTGCCAGTTTTTATTTTTTTTAACCCTGTAGCAAATTCTATCAGAACCATTAAGAATTCTGGACTACAGTACACCATTGCAAATAACTAACCCAACCCATATGTGAAATTTAATCAATTCCCAATAACATTGTAGTGCATACAAACAATTTGTTCTCCATTCCTCATTTATATTTTTAGGTCACTCAACTCGTTAATTTTCAGTCAATAAAACACTAGACAATATCAGAAGTGAATTCTCTGGAGGCTTACCTCTCCAGAACCAGGTGCTTCACACAGTTCCAAGCGCCCCATTCACAGGCAATGTGCAATAATGGTCGTTTTTGTTACCATGGAAACCAATGGTCTTCACCCTGCTGCGTCAGCAACTCCAAGACGTCCATCTGAGTACAAGAGAAAATTAATCTGGAACCGTGCAACAGAAAATACTGTACACAACTTTGGATGTACGTATAACCTGATATTCCCCTTTCCCAGAATAAGTCTCTTCCTACCCTACAAAATTTAATAATAGCCCAGTCATGAAATCCAATAACATTTTTAAACAAATTTCTTAACATTTAATTCCCAAGGTAATATGTAATTTATTTTAGTCAATGTAGTTTGTCATTAGAGCCGAGAAACACCAGCAAAACTTGCATTAAAATTACGATAAGATTTTGAAGGTCAAACTATAGCATCAGTTATAGAAACTTATACCCTCGGCATTTTACATTATTCAAGTAAAAGTTTGCCATCTCACCTGGTCTCCATCTATGACAAAATATATGGCGTTCTGCAGCTTGTCGGTCGATCGGTCCCCTATGGCCACATCTAGTACACCTGCAAGAGAACAAAACCTCTTGTAGTGCAAGTACAGCGAGGACACGGACATGTACACAATCAAAACCTCTACGTTTAGTATAGCATCTTTCATTCATTTTCCCCAGAATAGAGGACAATATATAAAACCTACACTATCAAATGTATAGGCATATCACGAAAAAGAAATTGTCACAATCTTCTCACACAATTACGCTCGTTATTGTGCCAACACCACGGACAAAGCTCTGATAAAAATTAGCTGGGAGATGAAGCTGTATGTATAGGGCAGGCACGAACTGTTTCAAGTTAGGCCAATCATCCCTCAACTTCTCCATGGTTCACCACACGCCATCGCCTCGCAGGGAGAGCTGCTGACACTGCAAACATCCGTTACCACTAACTAGCCTCGTCCACACTGCTAGCATCATAACCGAGTCCAGAAAATGAGTCTTCCATATTCACTGGGTACAGGAATGGCAGCTGGCACAGCTGGTGAAATGATCTGACAGAGGTGTTGACCTGGGATGCAGCAGCGTGGTGTAAGCCGTGCACTGAACACCCCTCGGTATAATGTCAGTTTTTAGAGTCTAAATCACTGGTATCCGATCGTTAAGTTAGGCCATTACCAGGTTAGGGTTATCTTGTCTCTTCCCCTCCCCCCAGGGGGTTACCTTGAGGTGCTTCCGGGGCTTACCGTCCCCGCGGCCCGGTCGTCGACCAGGCCTCCTGGTCGGGGGGGGGGGGGGGGGAAGAGACGAGAGCTTATTGGTGATGGTTGATCGTGGTAGGAAAAATTTTTTTTTTATAAAATTCAATATTTGAGTTTTTATATATTTAAAAAGTAAACTGGCCGAATTTTACTGGTACGAATCTGGAAATATAATATCCAACGCAAGTGGATATTATATTTCCAGGAGCTTCCATCATATTTTATTATATTTCCAGGAGCTTCCATCATATTTTATTATATTTCCAGGAGCTTCCATTTCTTATTTCTTCCAGCTTCCTGTCCATTCATGCGAGAAACTGAGAAAGTTGCCAACTTACTGCTTTAAATGTGAATATTCAGCGATAATGTTCATGGCTTTGGCAGTACAGCACTTCAGACGACATGTGTATTCTATATTCATACAATAGTATATTTTAAAAAATACTAAACAGGTAAAAAAAAAAAAAAACTGTTACACAACTTTACATAATTTAGTGTTTTGGGGTGGTACTAGTCATGTGGCATATTAAGTTGGCAACTGCTTGTGTGTTTCAGTGGCATTAGTAGAGTGGCAGCTGGTGGTCCCTGGATTATTTCTTCTTCCTGATAGTTTGCACGAAGGGTTTGTCCTCTTGATGACTGCACCAGTACAGATGTTGGGAGACGCGTTTATGTTTAGGATGTTGAGTTGTGCTGTAGATAGAGGAGCGGCGACTAAAACAGAGGTGTATGTTAGAGGGAGACTTGCCGTACCGTAGGGCGCCCTGCATTTCTCTAAACCGGAACCATTTTCTCCCCCAAAAAATACCATAATGTCTTCCAAGCAAACAATGTGTGCTTTCGTAAACAAAATCAGGAGTGCAAGTAGAATAACTTACAGGAGATTGATAATGATAACGGTGAAAGTGGGGAAAAAATTGTGCTTCGACTGCTTCTAGTTCAAATTTTCAAACTGGATCCATGTGCAATTCAGAAAATAATGGGGCTTTCAAGTCTAACTTATTCCTGTTCAGGTTGTAGCGACTTCAGTACCCCCCCCCCCCCGTACAACACTGCCGAGTTGAGGGAAAACGGCAGAGGAGCAGAAGAGAAGCAACCGACCAGCTGGGATCAACAAGCAGAGGAGCACGAGACCACTCTCACTCTCCATGGGTTGGGGAGTTCCACCTGCGCTGCCGTTGAGTGAGGACGTGTCGCTTGTCCGCTCCGGCAGTTTGTGGTCGTTGCCGTATTCGCCGGCAGGGGGTGTGGGGAGTGTTTACCCTCCCTGCTGTTCCTGGTGGTGGAGACATGGCGTGCTTTGCGATGGGCGGCCCTATTCCCGCTGTCGTGCGGTTAAACTCCATCGGATTGGAGTTTATTGGCCGTGCTGGTTACCCGCTGGTGGACGTGGCGTTGAGCGACATGCTTCGTGTCCCGGTTGGGGACGTATATGGCATTGAGCTGGTAACTGCTCACCGTGTTATCAAGTTTGTGGGTGAGGCGGTGTACCGTGCTTTCTTGCGGAGGTATGAGGGACGTACTTTGCAGTTACAGGACGGCACCGGGTCTGTGACCATTTCAGACCGTAGTGGTGCTGTGACGTATGTCAGTGTTCATGGCGCCCCCATGGAGTTTCCCGAGACTCTCCTCCGGCGATTCTTCCAGAGGTACGGCTCCGTCGTCAGTGTGCGGATGAACTCCCTGTCGTCTGGCACGTATTCGGGTGTGAAGACCAACATTCGGACCCTCGGGATGCGACTGAGGTCGGACATACCGTGCTCTGTCCAGCTGTTGGGGTACTATGTGCGTGTGTTTTATGCCCGGCAACCCCGTACTTGCTTCCGGTGTGGCTTGTTGGGGCATCGGGCTGCCGGGTATACTGCTGTTCCGGTCGCTCCTGTGAACTTGTTCCGCGAGGAGGATTTCCCGCCGCTCCCTCTAGAGGAGGACTCCGGGGATGAAGAGGTGAGCGTCCCGTTCGCTGCTGCAGATTCCACGGCGGCGCCTGCCATTCCTTCGGTTGTTGCCGTCCCTCCTCCGGTTCTTGAGGTACCGTCGGTTAGTCTGCCTGATCCTGTCGCTGTCCCAGCTGCTCCCGTGGGCCTTCCTGGAGCTCCCTGTGTGACGTCGCTGTCTTCTCCCTCGTCTTCTGATGCTGCGCCTGGCCGTGACTCGGGTCCCGGATGTGCTTGGTGCTGGGGTGGCTGCGGAGCCTCCTGCTGTGTGTGGCTCGGTTCCCCCTGTGGTAGAGGCTGCTGCCGTCCTGGCGTCGGTTCCTTCGGCTCGTGGAACCCGTGTTTCTGGGTCACTTACCGGCTCTGATGATATCCGGCCGGTGCCCAAACGTTCCCGGCGTTCGTCTTCTTCCTGGGCCGACGCTGGTGACTTCAGTGACTGTGGGGCTTCGGATGTTGACAGTGTGGATATGGATGCGTCGATGTCTCCGCGGTTCGTGGTGGCGGAGGTCCATGTGCCTGCCGGTGCTGGTGCCTGTGTCTCGGACGTGCCTTCGGTTCTTTTTTCGCCGGGGGACTCTCCACAGTGTGGGGTGGTGGCTTCCGCTGCCAGGGATGGTGTGGACTCTGGTGCTGGGTGTGGCCTGGTGGTGACGTTACGGAAGGATGCGCGCCGTCCGGGTTCCCTGCTGTCGTCTGGTGGTGTTGCCGGGGCCGCGAGTACCCCTGTCGTGCGGGTGCGCGTTGGGGCCCTGGGGGACGTGTTGCCGGCGTCTGTGATGCCACCGGGTCACTGGTTGAAGATTGCCGAGTTACTGCTGTCTGACGGACAGGAGTGCTTTCGTGGGGGGGGGGGGGCAAGTTCCCTTCCTGTGGGGGCGAGTGGCGACTTCTCGCCTCATGAGTTCTACCATCTGGGTCCCCAGTTTGCAGGTGTTTGTTGCCCCAGTTCCGGATGTTATGGCGTCCCCGGTGGATGGACGAGACCCTTGGCAATGGGTGCTCTGGGAGGCGTTCAATGTAAGATTCCCGCGGGCCAAGTTCCCGGGCAAGTATGTGCTCTGATTTCTTGTGTATTTGCTTTGACATGCTGTGTGCCCTTCTGGCTGTTTGTTTGCCCTGTTCTATTATGTGCTTTTGCCTCTCCCTTTGTGCGTAGCTTTGACGTGTGGCATATTAGTTTCTATAGCTTGGCGTCACTCGTTTCGCGTTTTGGCTTAGCATTTCGCCTTTCCTGGCTTTGCGATTCACCCTTCACGGGTGCGCCGGGGCGCATCCGATCTCACGATCGTCGTCGCCCCTAATTCAACAACAACTCTCCATGGGTTTGTACAGTTGTAGAAAATAATTTTATATACGAGCGAGCGAGTGAGGATCAGGAGACTTTTGTTTACTTCACCAGACAAGGGTTGATATTAGTGCACTAAAGTGGTAACCACACATTCCACACCAGTGTTTCCTCAGACAGGGTGTAAACAAACCATGTCACTCACATTCATGATACCAACATATCTTCCATCAGACCCAGAGGCATGATTTGCACAATTAGAGGCCTGCTTAGATGCTTACAAGTTAACCAATGATGCAGAATAATATGCACTCACGGTGACGGCATTGCCGCCAGTCACCATTCAAGAGGTACGAGGTGTTGTTATAACACCGCCAACCACACAGATTCGCCGCCTGAAGACTGCTCTACTCGCTGCAACCAAGTTGTTTGGCTGGTGCCAAACCGCCGCCAGCGTGACCTGCTCCTCACCAGTAGTAGCTATTGCAGCCTCGGGGATCGGACACCATCCCAAATACTTCAGCAAATGCAGCTTTTGCTACGGCCGGCTAGTGGAGCCTGTGACAATGACCAGTTCCGGGTTCAGTTCCTACAACGCTTGCCCTTACACATTCGCATGCTACGCCTTGCCCAGAGCGACAACGTGACACCATAGCCTGGCAAAAATTGAAGACCGAATCCATAGTGCACCAGGCAACTCGCCCTGATCAGGAAATGCGCTTGCTTCTGACCACTCTACAGTGATGATCCAAATGAACAGCCAACACCTCAGTGTTATTCAGAGCCGCCAACATTCCCAGTTCAAGTCCCGCAGCCCGTCCTCTATGGTCGACTCCAGCCCAGACTGCTACCAACATCGCAGATATGGGGCTAGATCCCGGAACATCCGCCAGCCATGTGCTTATTCGGGAAACTGTTCCGGCGGAGTCTCAACGGCTAGCAACTGTGCCGCCTTGGATGATTTACTTATATAGGGTCAATTTTACCTTCCGGCTCCGTTACCTGGTTGACATGGGGTGCTTCAGTTTGTTCTCCCGCCTCCAGCACACAAGCCACCTCGCACTCCACACCACGACATGGTTGCTGCCAACGGTTCTGTCATACATACTTACGGCAATAGTGTGGTCACTATTTTGCTGACCTCGGTCGCTTCATATGGACGTTCCGCGTTGCTGAAGTTAACATGCATATACTGGGGACAATTTCTTTTGCCATCACAACCTCTTTGTGGATGTGACGTGTGGCAAGTTCCAGTGGGCGAGTACAGAGCAACGGCTACTCACTAGCCATGCTCCGCATAACTAACCCGCAGAACCTTCTGGAGGAATTTGAGGACATCAAGCCACAGCTGCCAAATGACAAGGTTAAGCATACAGTCACCCATCATATTCGTACCTCAGGCCCACCAACCTACACTCTACCGCACTGACTGCCGCCAGAGTGTGTCCAGGTGGCCAAGGGCGAATTTGACAAGCTGTTAGCTGCTGGTATTGTCCAACGCTCTGACAGTGCCTGGGCATCTCCACTGCATATGGTTCTGAAGACAACTCCAGGAGATTGGCGTCCCTGTGGGGACTACAGGGTGCTAAATGTTCACACCCTGCCAGACAGTTACACAATCCCACACATTTAAGATATTTCTATTATGCTACCAGGGATGCCAGATTGGGCTACAAGTAGCCAATTGGGCTACTTTTGAGAGCCTCCGTGCTCCCAAATTTTAAATTTCACTACCTGCGACTTTTTGGGCTAATTTAGAAGCAAATTTGGCTAATTTGGGTTATTAATATTAAGAAACTCAATGATGATTATTTATGCTTTTATAAGATGATGTGTACAAATCACAGCCCCGTCCAGCAGCCTGATTGACTAGACCACTTACCGCAGGAGGCCTGGTCAGAGACCAGCCCCCTGCGGACATTGATCCTAGAACCTTCGAAAGAAAAAGTAACCAAGGCAAGGTAATCCTCCTAAGGGGCCATAGATTTCCCAACCTTAGTTGTCATTAATACTTCATCCCAAAAGCTACGACTGGTTCCACAGATCTTCATTACGGAGAGAAAGTTATCTAGAAAATTACAGATTGATAAGTGATGGGAAAGATCCCATACAGTTAATACCTATCAGGAAGACGATGGTTGGTAAGGAGCGGTAGTGTAAAGCGGCTGTTAGATCAGTGGGATTCTTTAACAACATTACCAAATAGTTTTTTTCCCCCTTGTGATATGTTTGCAAGGCAACTATTTTCAATGTACCGTGATCCCTCCAATAAGCTATATTTCACATGTATCAAACCAATCCTAAATTATTTTGAAAGGATGAATTGACTATCAAAAAGATGAAGCAGATCACTGTAGCCTTCACGATGTCTGAAAACTTCACTTTTGGAATGCTCAGAAGAATCGTGCATCTTTATCATGTAAAGCTTCATGTTAATTTCAACTACAATTCTATATATCTGCTCTTGGAGAAAGTGAACTTTGGTAACGAATTTTCAACACTTCTGGCAAGTAACTGACAAAATATTATAACCCAGGAAAACTTTCAAAATATTCAAGAGAGATGGCATATTTTTTTAGTTAAAGCTTGCAAATAGCTTCTTTCTCGTATTCGAAGTAACTTTGAAACTAAGAAAGGTGAAAAATCTCACCTATTATATGCCTTAGCCACACACGGCCACCATTTTCAGAACTTCCATTAGTACTTTCTGACCAATCGAAGCTTAGTGAAATTGAAAGTCCGTGGCGCATACTGTTAACCATTGACTGGTCAAACATTTTTGAGGGACAAATTCCAACATCTGGATCGTCCTTTTAGACCAAGCCAATAACTTAAGAATGCTGCTGGCGATCCCATACCTCACCGAGCTTGCATTGAAAATATACAGGTTGCCAATCAGTAATGCCCTTGTTGAACGGGTATTTTCGAGAACAACATATGTGAAAACTAAACAGAAATCGAATGGGACTCGAGCTTTTGACATCAATCTTGAGAATCAAAACATATCTTTAAGAAAACGGAACTTTTTGCTCGACATTTGAACCACTCGTGTCAATGCTTAAATATGAGTGCAGTATACAAGAACGAGGTTGTGGATGCAAATCCAGACGATCTTCTTGATAATCTTCAACTGTGAAGACGTAGAAGGACTCCTCACCCATTATGCTTCATACAGTAAATATTGGTATGTTATCCTATTAACATTTTTATATATATATATATATATATAAATGCAGAGATAATATTAATAAAACTTAAAATCGTGTAATGTACTCTATATATCAAAATATTACTTTGAAACCCGTTTCAGCCACTAAAAAAATTGGGCTACTCTTATTACAAATTCGCTACTTTTAGACCGTCAGAAATTGCTACTTTCAGCAATTTGGTTCTGGCAACCCTGCATGCTACATGGGGCAACAACATTCTTTAAAGTATATTTGGTGCGAGCATTTAACCAAATCCCAGTGGAGCCAGTGGACATACCCAAAATGAAATTACAACACCGTTTGGCTTGTTTGAATTTATTAGGATGCAATTTGGTCTCCATAAGGCAGCTCAGACATTCCAACGCTTCATTATATCAGGTCGTCAAAGACCTACCCTTCCGCTATGCCTACATTGATGACCTAATAGCGAGTTGCTCTCCGGCTGACCATTGGAAGCATCTTCGTATACTTTTTACTCGCCTCTGCGACTATGGCCTACAGATTAATCTGGAGAAATGCATATTCAAGGTTTCCAAGCTCAACTTCTTGTGACGCGAAGTGTCTTCCACAGGTATTCTTCCACTGGAGAAGATCGAGGCTATTCGAGATTTTCCAACACCCACCACAACTAAGAAGCTAGAAGAATTCCTGGGAGTGGGTAATTTTTATCATAGGTTTAACCCACACTGTTCTCACATCCTGAAACCTGTATATGACTTCTTGTGTGGGTGTAAGCAGGCGTCCAAAGTACCCCTGCTATGGTCACCAGAGGCAGAGGTGGCATTCACCAACCTTAAGCAGGCGCTAGCTCAACTCTCTCTCCACGCCCATCCAGTATTCGATGTGCCAACTAGCCTCTCAACAAATGCCTCCAACACTGCTATAGGAGCAGTACTCCAATTTATCGACGACACCTGGCGACCCAATGCTTTCTTTTCAGCAAGCTTAATGCCAGCAGACAAAATACAGCCTATTTGACAGGATTGCTACCAGTCCATTTGACAGGGATTATTATTGTTAAAGATTCGCTACCTGGAACAAAAAGTTCAAAGTAGCACGGGCTATGGTGAACCCGTAGTGCCTTTTTTTTTACAGGGAACTCCTTGCTATATATGCTGCCATTCAATACTTCAGGCATTTTCTCAAGGTATGTGACTTCCACGTCCTCACCAGCCACAAACCACTGGCTGCTGCCCTGGCAGCAAAGGGATATTCCCACTTGCTGCAAGTTACTCGAAATTTGAGCTATACGTTGTTACGGTGCCCTCTCCTATTTCTTTCGTTTGCCTGCTTTAAGAGTCTTATCAGCTCTCCCTACTGATTCTCTGAGGTACAAGGGAGTCTTGATATATGTGGCGACCAGACCGGCCACCAGATAAGGGAGAAATTTACATAAGTTGTAGGTAAGGGGAAAGTGGCGCCCTGATATAAATGAAAGAGTACCCCCTACCTGCAGATCCGCCTTTTTGTAGAAAAGGCTAGCCGTGTGCGGATTGGGTGGCGTGGGTCACGGGCTACCAATCAGAGCCCGTCGTGACGTCACCGAGTGCCCCGGGCAGCGCCAACGTCAGAGTTGACCTGACTGTGGAGGTGAGAGGACGCACCTCTGTCAGCTCGAGGAATTGAGGCTGTACAAGCCTTATTCAGTGGATTAAACTAGCCATCGCAGCCCACCATAAGCTATTGGAGACCCTGCGCTTCTGGGAAGCAAAAAGGAACCAAGTTCATTGAGCAAATGAGTGCCAAACTTGGAAAATAGTCGGCGACGACGCTGGGCGGCGCCGCTGGATGTTGAGGTCTGGAAGGTGCGGCGGGCAGGCCTAGCTGTGACTGGGTCATATCCACTGAGGGTTTTGGAGGGACGACACCGTTCCTAGGACGAGGATCAATGCCTTGTGGAAGGGACGAGTGTGTGAATAGTGATTAGCTCAGTGCCTATTGGTGAACCAGGATTGAGATAGCTGAATCTCTGATTGGAACGGCGACGACGCGAAGGTTTCACGTCACCTGAGGACCTGTGGAACGTTCCTGGATCGTCAAGGATCGACTCTGGAAGCGTGGGAACCTCACACCATCGAGGGACAGGCGTCGTGAGCCAGGAATGTAAGGTAGATCAATTTTTCCCTCCCATTACCCCTTGTGTGAGTAGGCTAGATAGGCCACAATATTTACTTATGTATGTGGCAGTATGACATTAATACTTTAGTAGTAGAATAGGCTGCAGGGCAGCTTGTGTCCAGGACTGTTGGAGAGAGTGTGTGGATGGCAGGACAGTTGAAGAAGAGGTGCTGACTTGGTGAAGAGGCCCTTCTGTGAGAGTGTGACTCCTGTCTAATCTGCCCAGTTGAAGGAGTGGTTGGAGGTCGTGAAAGAAGAGCTGCTGAAGATCTCCAGATTTTTTTATCCTTATTTTCATTTTCATGTATTGCTTGTGATTGTATGTGTGATCATGTAATTTGTGTCGGTAAATTCACACATTTTACCATTGTGTTTAAGTGTGCCTCCATTATAATATTTCTGTATGAGCATACACGAGGGTTATCATAGTACCACCTAGGGAACGTCGCATTCTCTATAGAAGTTCTTATCGTCTGAAAAGTGGTAAAGCAGCACAGACTTATATAAGAGTGTACCCTTAGCCATCCGGCTGGTATCAGAGCCTGACTGGTGGCAATAGGTAACGTAGTGGCTGGAGAGAGGTAAAGCCACACAGACTTTTATGGGAGAGTACCCTGGGCCGACAGTCCAATAGCAGATCTATGGGAGTAGCAACACTCTGGCAACAAACAGTATAGAATACCCCCACTGAACTGCATCGCTGGGGTGCAGATATACTAACCCAGCTGGCGACCTTGTTAAGAAGAAGATAGAGAAGGCAGGCGGGAAAGGAGTTCCTGCAACCTTTTTGTCTGGCAGGCAAGACTCTGGGGAGAATTTATTGTTATAAGGCAAGCCCGAGTCTTCCTTCACTCCTCCACGGGTCTAGGCCGGAACTGCTGATAGCATTTTCCCCGTGGTTGACTGAAGGGCTTCCAGGGTGAATCAGTGACACCCCCTTCAGTGGTGGAAGCAAAGCCCTGCGGTGGTGGGCATTGCTGGTCCTCTGTGGGACCAAGGAGAGACTGGTGAATCCCGGGAGTCTGAGAGGCTGTGTATTCTGCCTTCTGAGCAGCCGAGTGCTAGCGGAGCCCCGGCCCACCCCCCGTGATAACGAATATCCCAGTTCACGAAGGACATCAGGCACGTGAAGGGGACTGAGAATGTAGTCGCTGATGCCCTCTCGACCTGGCTATTGTGCACATTTGAGAACCCACATCGACTACACAGAAATTGCTAGAACCCAGTGACAGGACCTGGAACTCTTACAATTTTACACCTCTTCCTCAGTACTTCAGCTCATCTATGGACCTGTGCCTAATTCCGAAGATGCTATACCATATGACGACTCTCATTGGCGTCCTACGGCAATATATGCCAAAGACTCATTGGCAGAGGATCTTCACGGCTCTCCATTCCTTTGGCTCACCTGGGTATCCGAGCTACACTACGCCTTCCTGACCAAACGAATGGTACGGCCAGGAATCAACACTGATGTTCGAAGTTGGGCTTTGAACTGCCTCCAGTGTCTACAATCAAAGATATATCTACACAAAGACGCCTCTTCAGAACTTTCCGTTACCGTTGGCCAGATTTGAAGTAGTGCATGTGGATATCGTCGGTCCATTTCCTCGATCCGGGAAATGCTCGTACCTACTATTGACCTACCTACCATCTGGAGAAGCGTATTGACCGCTTCTCCTGATGGCCCGAGGCAGTTCCCATGGTGGAAATGGGAGGCGAGTCAGTAGCCCTGACTTTCCTTCATGGGTGGGTCTCCCATTTTGTAGCCCCTGCAAAGATTGTCACGGACCAGGGTCGACAATTTTAATCACTTGTGGAAGGAACTCCTGCGGTTCCTTAGTAACATACAACCAAACTACAGCCTACCATCCTCAAGCTAATGGGATGTTTGAACAGTTTCACCGCCATCTGAAGGCGGCTCTAAGGGCAAAATCAGACCCAACTTCATGAAAAAACAACCTTCCATTGGTACACTTCTGCATCCGTTCGTCAACTAAAGAGGACAGTGGGTTCTCAGCGGCTTATCTTGTATATGGTTCCGATCTCCCCCTTCCTGGCGATCCGATCACTCCAACATACAATGAGCTGATGGACACGTCGGCCTTCATGGAGCGACTTTGGAGGGCGATGTCGCAGATTCACCTTATGCCCCTTCGTCACCCATCTACATGCTCTTCCTATATATCCCAGGACGTTCTCACTGTTAGCCATGTGTTTCCAAGGGTTTGACGCGGTGTGTCAGCCGCTACAGCAGCCATATGAGGGATCTTTCCGCGTGCTGTCGAGGACTCCAAAAACCATAACTATCGACTGTCAGGGTGCTGAAGTGGTTGTCTATTAATCAGGTGAAAGCAGCACATTGACCCCACGCCAGCAGTGGTGATCCCAGCTGCTGCTGCTGTGGAGGTCTGTTACCCATACCAACAAACAATCTCTACCAGTAGCAGTCCCTCTTCCTAAAGATGTACCTACCGATTTTTTTCATCTACCGATACCATCTCCAGATCTGAGCCTTCCGGCGCCTGCAGATGACTGCATGAACAACAGTGATGACAACGACAACGTGGAGGGTCACACAGGACGCACAGTGCACCGACCTGCCCGATTCCTGGAGACTGGTACTTCGTCGTCTTGAGAGAGGGAGGGGGTGGAGAGTACTGTAGTGACTTCAGTACCCCCCTACAACATGCGGAGTTAAGGGGGAAAACGGCAGAGGGGCAGAAGAGAAACAACCGACCAGCAGGGGTTATCTTTAGAGTATCTAGAGATGATTTCGGGGCTTAGCGTCCCCGCGGCCCGGTCCTCGACCAGGCCTAATTTTTGTTACACACCCCCAGGAAGAAGCCCGTAGCAGCTAACTCCCAGGTACCCATTTACTGCTAGGTGAACCTATCAGGGTGAAAGAAACTGCCCATTTTTGTTTCCGCCTCCACCCGGGATTGAACCCGGAACCTCAGGACTACAAATCCGAAGCGCTGTCCACTTGGCTGTCAGGCGCCTGATCAGGGGAGATCAACAAGCAGAGAACCACAAGACCAGATGCACTCACACCCTCCTTGGGTTTGTACACTTGTAGAATGTGTGTTGATCAGACTTGTGTTCACTTAATCCTTGTCTGGTGGATATCAGGGCAATAATATGCATTTCGACTGTAAAAATGAGGAGAAAAAATGGGCAACCTATCCATGGTTAGACTTCAGGTATGATAAATTTGTGTAAAGTATGTGCAAACATAAGCAATGTTCTTCACTTTAAGGGTTTAACACTACCAAATGAGTGGCAGATGTTACCAAGTACCCTATTATGGCAACCCGTCCTTAAATAATCTTGCTTTTTGCTCGTATACGCGCCATGACCAAAAATGGACGTAATTTGAAATGAAATTTAATTTAGCAGTCTCCGTGGTGTAGTGGTAAGACACTCGCCTGGCGTTCGGCGAGCGCTATGTCATGGGTTCGTATCCTGGCCGGGGAGGATTTACTGGGCGCAATTCCTTAACTGTAGCCTCTGTTTAACGCAACAGTAAAATGTGTACTTGGATGAAAAAACGATTCTTCGCGGCAGGGGATCGTATTCCAGGGACCATAGGATTAAGGACTTGCCCGAAACGCTACGCGTACTAGTGGCTGTACAAGAATGTAACAACTCTTGTATATATCTCAAAAAAAAAAAAAAAAAAAAAAAAAAAAAAAAAAAAAAAAAAAAAAATCGGCTCACGAAAGTGATTTACTGTCCCGTTTTCTGTTTGAGTCCTCCGACTTACTCGGTAAGGTTAGGAAACTTTCAATTAACATTTTTCCTCGATTTTTTAAACTTTAGGAGAATTTCCTACCCTACTAACCTGCCAAAGGACCCTTAACTTACTGTTGAAACAAACTACGGAAAGCTCACAACGCTGCTTTACGTGTTGAAAATGTAGCTAGTGAAGATGTTCTTGGAAATTTGTGCAATGTCTTTAGATGCAAAGCATTCATGGCACCTAGTTCAATTTTGCGTGCCATATTATTTAGCACAAGAGACATTTGAAATTGGGAAGTTTGGAGGAATACCATATCAAGAAACAAGAATATTGTCTATTATTAACAGTTTGTTACTAGTCTTGTGAACAATTTCCGGCACCGCATGTTCCAGCCCATCCTCCTGTTTTGGTAGTACTTATAGCAACGATGAGGACCATAGTATATACACCGACGTACAACAAAATTAGAACGTAGAAATGTAAACTATTGAGTTGAACCAGAAAACTTTTTTACTTTGACAAACTATAACACATCCTAACTTCCCTAGTACTAATATAGTACATGTGTGCGCGCTATACTAGACCTAGGAGTGTGTGTGTTTTGGCTTCACTAATTTAAAAAAAAAAATCCTTACTAGTCGGTATACTAGTATCTATAATCTAAGAATGTACGAATTCTGACAACGATCGTCCCAATAAGTACTATCTAAACAGGAAGGGTTGGTATGTTCATGACTACAGCCATGAAAGGCTCTTAAGTATTTATAAAGCACTATGTGAAATGTATTCTTAAAAAAAAAAAAAAAAAGACTACTGGCCTGATGAAATACCACCTAATTAGAGAATCCGAAATATTTTCTCCAAGATGTTTAAGGTTTCTTCTTACTCTGCCCTAAATGTCTTTAGAGCAGGCATGCAAACATGCGGCCTTTTGCAAGCACACCAGCAGCCCACACAAAGGACTAATTTAGTATACAATATAAAAATTTTGCAATAATTTATTAAATGGCATAAATTAGTTTGTGTGTGGCCCTCATAATAAATGAGTCCCATATGACCCTCGGGGGGGGAGGGAGGGAGGGAGGGGAGACCCTCAGTTTGACATGCCTGCTCTAGAGACTACGTGGAAGCTCACTGACGCAGCATCCCCCAAGATTTACACCCATTACTGAGCTATTTGCATGTTATTCCTATTAGTACTGCCGAGTGTCCCCCTCCCTATCCGGCCCGTTGGCGCCGTGAGGGGGGCTTGGTGGTCGGCTGCCGGAGTGTGATGCTCCATGGGACAGGAGCATCAAACTCCGTCTCCCCTAATTTTGCCGGATCGCTTTTCCTTTTCCCTATGTTTCGTTCCTCCCCCACTCTTCTTTCTAATTATTATTTCCTGCCGACATTTTACCATTTTTATTATTCTTTTGGACTTCTATTTTGACGCCCAGGTGTTTGAGGAGGCATACTCTTGCACCCATAGAACTGTAGTACCCGACGTCGAGGGCAAGGGGGAACCTTTTATTGTGAATCCTTATTTCGTCACTGAACCCGATCTCGACGAACTGACGGTTCTTAAGGTGGAGTTTGTGGGGCGTATACTCACGGCACACCCCTGGGGGGGCCCTCGGCATGATTGGCAATAGCTTTTTGTTGGGTGTCCTGACTACTCCCCTCAGCTCCCCTCCCTCTGTGGTTGGGTCGAGCCACAAGCCCCCCCCCCCAGTGGTGACCACCTCGTCCCCTGGCACGGTTCAGTCTGACTACTGCACCTACTCTCTGGGGGTTCTCAGCACCGTACACGCCACGGCCACACTCGCACGATCCCTTCCCGTACTAATGTGTACCAAGCCTTGTTTGGTCCCACCTCATGGTCCAAATACTTTGATCTACTCTCTCTAGATTCTACATCACCTGACAATTTCTCCCTCCATTAGGCACCTTGTTGATTCAGTAGATGCATGTTACTTTTAACCCTACCCGTCTCGGTACGCGTGTCGTTGCTGCTTCTCCTCAGGAAGCAGCCGCCCGCTTCACTGCCTTATCCTGCTTTGGCGAGACCCCTGTTCGGGTCTCCAAAAATGCTCCGTTCAATGCCCGTCTTGGCAACATGGGGCGGGAGGAGAACAGTGTCACCGGTGTTCAGAATGTACAGGACTGCCACGAAGATATTCGGCATATCCTCGAAGTCCAGGGCCATTCTGATCTCCAGGTAGACACGTTTTCTCGTCCCCCTCGTGGTCGTCGCCGTCAGCCCCTTTGGGTTATGAAGATTACCTTTTATGGTAGGACCCTCCCGCCCTCTGTCATTCTTGCTGGTGCCAGGTGCTCCATCCAGGAGTACATTCCCTCTCCTCGGCTCTGTAATAAGTGCTGGAGGTTTGGGCATGGTGCTCTCCGATGCTCCGGTACTCTCTCTCTGTCCTTTGTGTGGAGACGAAGGTCACTAAGTTGGATTGCTCTTCTCCCAAGGCTCTCTGCCTCAATTGCAATAAGGCCCACCCTGTCTTCTCCTGTGCGTGTATGCATTACAAACTTGAGGCAGTCGTCCTCAACTTAAAGCACCGGGAACGTTTGGCTATTCCCGAGGCGAGGCGCCAAGTTTGCCATCTGCCCCCTTACGCTAACGTCTCTTATGCTTGCATGCAGAGCTTTTCCTCTCCTCATCCATCCCACCTTCCTCCATCTCAACCATTTCCAGGTCTTAGACCCAGACATGCCCACCGCCGCCGCCTCTGTTCCGACGAGTTCTGTCCCGAAGGGTCCTCCTCATGGTTTTCAGTCTGGGGTTCCCCTTCTTTCTGCCCAGTCTGTCATGTCTCCCGTATCGTCTTCCTCATCTCCCTCCGATTGTCCTCCTCCTCCTCCGTCTCTTGGCTCTCCATGCCGGCTGTTTGTGGGGGCTGATATCCATCGCTCTCCCTGTGGTCATCGTGTTTGCCCTTGTTCTACTTCTCCTGCTGAGACGCTTGATTCAGTTGCCCGGTACATTGTTGCCGAGACGCCTGTCTGAGTCAGAAGCGAAAGCCTGGCTCCTCTCCCTCCTCCCCGGCGGCTAAGAAGGCTTTGCTTTCTTCCTCGTCCCCTCCCCCCTCCCCACCTCTGACACTCGTTCCATCCCATCCCGTTTCAGTGGCCGCACCCCTACTCCTGCTATGGAGGTTTCTTTGCGCCCCCCCCCCCCCCCACTTCCCTCTCGGTAGCTGCCCTTGCCGAGGTGTGCTTCCCTCTTTCTGCCCCTCCTTGTTGGATATTTCCAACACCGAATACAGCATTGTTGTATTCTCATTACTTATTACTAACCATACTAAATATTGTATGAAGTAAAATTAACAACTCTTAGAATTCTCATGTACTAATAATTCATCTGTGCATTAGGCTAGAATTCTCACGTCACCTGACGCCAGTATTGCGTCAGATTTTATTACAGTAAACACATTATATTCAATTTGTGAGAGAATTAAATACGATTCTCCATAATTAAAGCATTCTGTATGACAACTGATTGCAGACGAATTGTTCTCTAACTAAAAGCCGAATAGAGCGTTAGAATCATAGCGTCTACCTCGCGATAGAGTTAACGTCATCAATGAATGCCATGGGGAGACATTAATTCCTCTCCCTTATATATTTACTATTCCTAAATCGGTAAATAATAATAATTTCGTTCCTCTAAATAATATACCCGTCCAGTCTTTAAAGTTTCAAGCGCGGAACCGAAAGGAAGCAAAACTGTGCTTACCGTACTCATCAAAAGACGCCATTGTCCAGCAAATAGGACAGGTGTGATCCATCCTCAGATGAAAGCCGCCACTGTGAGGCGTGAATGACCTTGCAGATAATATCTTCAACTAGTGCTGGTGTTAAATAAGGGACCCCTTGACTTGGTTCCTGACGACACGTGATCAGCCAGCTTGAAATGCATCACTATCCAGGATAGGTTCACCGGAGCCTGGGATGCGAAATCACGGCAATCTTAATACTTATACAGTGCCCACAGCTAAGTATTCCTTTATTTGATGCATCATTTACAGGTTTGTTAATAGCAGGGCGATTGTTCGTTACGTCGCGGGATAACACCTAATAACAGGTGATTAGAATTCCATCTGTAGATATTAATATTTTTGAATATGAATTGAGTAGTTAAATCAATTGCTACTGGTAGTTATTTATCTTGCAGCCCGAGAGAAGAATTCCTCCGGCTGCCTCCTCCATGTTAACCCGTACCACTCGTCAGTGTACCGAATCTGGAGAATTAAGAGGACTACTATGGTTATCTAAAGGAATCTGCTTCCAGCTAAGGCTTATTTCTTTTTATCCATTTACTTGCAATTTGATTTATTCAGAATGTTTGATATTTATGTGTGATTTACTGTAACTCATTATTATGCTCATATTCATTTTCTTCTTTATGTGAATGATATTATATTCAGCATTATTTATAGGATTAGATTATTATTAATTGAATTAGTGAACGAACCACACTGATTCCTGGACGTACTTACCTCCAGTAATAACCCCCCAATGTAGGTGTTTGAGGTTTGTTTCTTTAATAATACAGCCCATTAATTATTCTTATGATCATGCTTTCTAGTTATATCCATAGTCACTGGTTTTCTCTAGAATTTTATCCAATGATCTGAAATTCTCAGTTTCCCTCTTTACTATAAAAGCGGGTGGTCCTTCGTAATTTAATTTACTACTTTAATTATTAATTAATCAGAATCAGGCCCAAATATCCCACACTCCTACTACTACTGTCCTTGACTGCCCCTCTCGGTTTTTTTCATCTCTGGACCCTACTCTTCGTCCTCTGGTCTGTTCTCCCGCTCCCTTCCCTCCATCTTTGCTCAGTTTACCCATGCCCCCTAACCCTGACTTTGCTGACCAGTATCCCGACCCTGAGCTTCTTTAACGTGCCGTGTTCCTCTTTCACCTTTGTTGTTTCTTTGTTCTCTGTTGCTATCCTCTCTTTGTTGATGTCTCTTCTTCAGTGAAACATTCGTGGATATTAGGCCAATTTCCTTTAACTCCAATTTCTGATTTCATGGTTTTCGCCCCTTTGTGTCTGTCTCCAGGAGCCGATGCTTAGTGCTCGTCCTGGTCGCTTCCGTGGCCCCTTCTTTCTCTACCCCCCTCCCTCCCCAGCTGTTGCTGGGGTCCGTAACTCTTCTGCTCTTGATTTGCTCTGATGTGCTTTTCGTCCCCTTACTTTTTCCATCACCTCTCCAATGTTCTGCTGCCCGTATCTTTGTGCGTAAATGGTACACTGTTTATTCCATTTATCTTCCCCCAAATGTCCCGCTTTCCCTTCCTGATCTTAAACACCACCTGAACTCCTTGCCGGAGGCTGTGCTCGTGCTAGGAGATTTCAATTGTCATACCCTTTGGGGGTGATGTTCTGACAAGCGGGGTCGCCTTCTCGAACCGTTCATCCTCTCTTCTTCCTTGTCTTCTGAATTCTGGCGAGTCCACTCATTCAGACTCTCGGATTCGCACCCTTTCATGTCTATCTTTCTCTTTGCTCGTCTTCCCTTTACTTTGATTTTGAGTGGTGGGTTCTTGACCTCCATGGCAGTGACCATTTTCCCCATCCTTGTTTCCTTTCTTTTCACCCTCCCCTCTCCTTCCCTAGGTGGCGGTTTGCTGAGGCTCACTGGCCCCTCTTTACCCTGTGTGCTATCTCCGTTTACCCTGTGTGCTTTACTCTTTACTATCTCCGTCCTCTCCATTGTGCCTCTCCCTCGTGCCCTCCGTTCTTACGACACCGTCTTCGACGCTGCCCTCCGCTCTATTCCTCGATCTTCCTCTCGGGGAACGCAGAAGTGCATTCCCTGGTGGAATGTGGACTGTGCTCGGGCTGTCCGCTGTAAGCGTGCAGTCTGGAAGACACCGTCGCCGGCAGACAAAATCTTTTCTTTTGTTTCGGAAGGCAAGTGTGGTGGCCCGTAGGACCTTCCGTATGGCTGAACGTGCACGTTGGATGTCATGTCTCCATGTCAAACTACTCTACCGCTGATCTGGAAGCGTATCTGCAAGATAGCGGATAAGTTCGTTCCCGATGTCTCAGCGGTTTTTCACCTCTGTGGTACTCTTGTCATGCATCCGTTGCAGGTCGCAACTGAATTGGGTTCCCACTTTTCGTCTGTTAGCTCTGGTTCTCATCTCCCTCATTCCTTCCTTCCTTTGTAAGCCTCTTCTTGAATCTCGTCCTTTGGATTTCTGTTCCCATCTTAGCCATCCCTATAACGGTCCCCCCGCTCTCTCTGAGCTTCAGTCTGCCCTGGCCCTCTGCTGTTCTACGGCAGTAGGCTCCGATGGCTAGCTATGCTCCCTAAATAATATTGGCTTGGTATATGGCCATGGGGGAGGGGGGAGGGAGCCTAAGTTTCATTTCTAATTTGTTCCCTATCATAGATTGCATAACAGAAGTTAAGAGTCGACATTCAAGTAATACTGCCACCTAAGCTTACACAAAGAGACCACAGCCTAGTAACATGAAAAATTTACCAACTATATGCTCCTCTACTGCCAAGGCCAGTTTTAGGTCTGCTTTAAGGTTATATTCCAAAGCTTTAATACAGTTGTACAAGCAAAGCACGCATTATGTACTTTTTATCGTGTAGTTTCTTAGAGCAACAGGCTTAAATCTTACGTTCTTCCTTTTGCAGATGACCATTAGTAACGCCGTCCCGAATATAGAAATGAAGAAAGTGTTTGAGTCTCTCACGGAGTTTCCCGATTGGACGTCTAAGTCTCTCTTCAGATGTGCAATCAGGAATCAGATTCAGGCTAAAACTCCTGAATCTGCTGCAACTTTGTACATTTTATCTTCATAATTATAATTCTAATGTTTACAGATCACGAGCATGAAAGAAAACCTTCCATGGATAATGAGGGGGACTACACAATACAAGAGCTTGGATCGATGTTCCTCGACACTTTGTTACAGTAAAAACATTTTAATGAATAAAATAGTACTCTAGTAGGAGTAAACTAGAATTATTTTAAGGTGGATGACAATTATTTTATTAGTAGACTGTATATGAATTCTGCAGCTTCAGGCTAATTGTGATTTTTGTAAAGTCCGCCAGCATGGAACAGATGGACAAAGTAGGAGCTGGATGACAAATGAGCAAGCCATATGATTATATGGGTCTATATTAAGGGGGCATAACATAGGAAAACGAAGTGAAAATTGTTTCAAAATAGTTTGACTAGTTGTATATGAGGAGGGCTCCAACTGGTCCAACTTTGATTATCGCAGCCTAAATAGAAAAGGGAGGGGGGAGGGAATAGCTATTTAAAAAAAAAATCTAAATTTTCAAAAATTAATATGAAACAATTGTCAACTGAAATCATGCCTATGACTTGGCTATCACACTAGCATATAATGAAGGATTTAAATAATTTGTTTATCCAATATACTTTTCGTGAAATCAATTTAAAAAAATGGGATTTGATCAGTCGATTTGCAATTTGTTACAATGATTTGCAATGTAACTTAAACACCTTACTGATGCAAGGTGCCAATTGGCACCCATGCCTGTCTGTATGGGTGCCAATTCTGGAGGAAATTGGTTGATCAACCTCGGCTACAGGTGGCAGAATCTTTGACTTCATTGTTTTTCAAGTTAATCATTTACAACATAAAAGGTGACTGCTCATTTATAAATCAATTTACATGAAACTTAAACCTTATATGTAGGGTTTATGCCTTTACAGTTTGAAGTTTTATTTTTTCGTAGGTCCACTTATTGTTTTATAAATAATTATAAACATGATATTGTTGTATAATTAAACAGGGGATTTTTATTTTTTTATTAATAAAACTAAACATTTTGGATAATAATTATAATACAAAACCTTTATCATATGCTCTTGTGATAGCCGAGTGTCAAAAATTATTTAATTTGACACTTGTGTTTGTCGAGTGAGTCGTTATGAAAAAGTTGAAAATTCATTCTTAAATTTTTTTTTCCTCCCTTTCTATTTAGGCTGCGATGCTGTAACTGACCAGTTGGAGCCCTTTTCATGTACAACTAGTCAATAAATATTGATTGAAGTAGAAAATTTAGTGGAGTATGTTATGCCCCTCCCTTTAAGAGCAGATAAGATTGAACAAATCCACAAAAAATTGTGTAAAACCCCGGTTTGTGTCCGAGAGGCTGCGGGATGCGTGAGAGCAGCAGCACTCCCTGTTGCAATTCTTACACCATGTCATGGCGGAGTTTAATAAGGCGCGTCTGGGATCATCCTGGATTCAAGTTCGAACCCTCATCACAGCCCTTGTGGATTTGTTCTTTTATATAAAATGCTATTCAAGCTATTGTGATCTGTGTGTATAGCAGATAAGATTCTTGGCACTTACCAACTTTTAAATCTATATCTACTGAAGCTTATGAAGCATGAAAGGAAGATTTTTGGACTGGCAGATTCATAAACCTCAACCTTGAGAGAAGTTCTTTCATGTTAAGCAGACCACAAAAATGAGGAAAGGGATGTTGCCTCAATGCTGGATTTGATCTTCACCAGCAAAGACACATTTGACATTCAGTATCTTCCTCCCTTGGGTAGGGAGGAAACGTATTGTAAAACCTACAGGCAGGAAATTAAAGAAACTTCTTATGTAGCTGTAGGAGCTCTTAACACTAGTGTTAAGACTGGTATTTACCCGGTTCCTAACTTATAAATGGTATCGCTTATATTCTGTATTATTAAATTGTTATGTTAATAGGCATCAATACCAGGAAGTTATATTGCATCATTATTACATTCCATTAACATTTGTGGTACTGTCATTATGATAAGCTGTACAGTGGAACCTACGTTTACGAATGCCCTGGACTACAAATTTTTTGGTATACGAAGTCAATTTCCTCATAATATTCAACTTGGTGTACGATGTTTGCCTCTGAATACGAGCGTCTGTCGATACATGTTTATCTAACGTTCTGCCGGGCACGGGGCGAGGCGAGGCACGTTCAGTTTACTAGTCACTAGGCGAACGAGGCGTGGTGAAATTCAAGTGACTTCCGCACTTGAATTCGTTGCGAACCATTGTTTCTGCTTTTTTGGTGTCTGAACAAGTTATATATCGCATCATGGGTCCCAAGAAAGTCAGTGGTAAAGTTCAACCTAAGCAAATGGTTGCGAGGAGAGAATAGTTTACACTAATACACAACGACTGCTATCTACTTATTTGACAACCGTCTTCATTAGATCAAACCAATAGACGCCTTCAGCTGAAGGCGTACTACAAACCAACGAATCCCCACACCTACCTAAATGATTCCAGCCTCCCGCTGGGACTATAGGCATCCCTACCGTACTCACTAGGTCTCTGCCCAAGGAATACAGAGCAGTGTTCAACACTGAACCCCCAGCTACAGTACCTTTGGGACATGTGTAGTATCCCCTCCGGGTAACCTCTGTCCCTAAACGACGCCCAGGTGAAACAAAGCGGCAAAACAAGGACCCATCTCCTCGAACAGCCGACCCCGAGAACAGAAGATGGATCCTCCCCACTTAGTTCTTCCCAGGCCTAGCAAGACAACTAAAGGAAAAGATGTTTGTAGTCTGGTCTTTGATGAAGGACCAGTACTAGGACCACCCGTCCTGGCAGCTTTTCCCCAAGAGACCCACCCATGATGGCTTGGACGAGGGATAAATCATTAGGACCACCTCGTCCCAGCAGGCCCGAGGCAGGAAATCCAGCCCTATCACCAAGGAAGACAGGAACACACACACACAGCCCACCCATCCTAACCTGACAGTGGAGTTACACCACCTCCCATGTCTTAGTGAAGATCAAGCATTGGTCAAACCTGAAACCTGCAAACCTAACCTAGATAACCTAACCTGACCTTATTTGTCCCCAGATACACAGGGCAACCAACCAATCAGCCCTAACCCACCGTATGAGTAATACTCCCTTCACGAGGTTCAGCAGAGTCCGAGGAGGGGTTAGAAAAGCTCCATGCGCCTCACAAACTGTACCCAGTTTACGAGTATTTAAATGTTTCTAGTTTTTTTGCATTCAATGTAATACTGGTAAGAGAGGTGGGCTTATTTACCTAATTCATAGTAATTTGAAACGGCCCCCCCTCACCCCCCCCCCCCAAAAAAAAATTAAAGCTTTTAGAAACGTAGTAACATGACGCTGCAACAGTCACGCCCAAAGCGTGACAACTCAACGTGCCCACCCACAGTCTCAACGCGCCCACCACGGACACTTCACTCAACAATATAGGGAGAACGGAGTACATAACAGTGTGCCTCCAGCCAGGAGGAGGATGAGGAGCGGGTCAGGATGTACTCGTCCTGCTTTTTGACACAGGCCTAGGCCTAAGGTTTAGTCTTTAGTGCGCCTGACAGACAGTCCCTAACAGTTAGTCAGGCCCTAACAGTCAGGCCCTAACAGTTTGGGCGTGATTGTTAGGCTAGGCCCTAAGGCCCAATGCGTCAACCATATGCCCAGTGTCTCAACGCACCCACCGCACGCCCACAGTCTCAACGCGCCCACTGCGGACATTACACTCAACCATGTAGGGAGAGTGTACATAACACAGTGTGCGCCTCCAGCCAGAGGAGGTGGGTGGTGGTCAGGACCCTTGGCAAGCTAACAGCTTCCTGTCCTCGTTGCCACCATTAGTGCGCTCATTATTATTACTAGCAGTACCCGGCCACGTGTTGCTGTGGCTCAGCAACGCGTGCTCGTTGCTGAGCCACAGCAACCTTCCCTGTCCCCCAGTCCTCCCCACAATTTCCCTCACCCCGTCTCCTCGTCCTCCCCACCATTCCCCACTCCACCATCCCCTCTTCCTTCCCACCATGCCCCCCCCTGTCCCTTTGTCCTCCCCACCATTCTCCATTCCCCCATCCCCTCGTCCCCACTATCCCAAACTCCCCCGTCCCCTCCCTTGTCTCCTCATCCTCCCCACCATCTCGCTTCCATCCCCTTGTCATCCCCACTCCCTCGTCCGATGCCTTCCCAAATGGTCTGATGTTCCCATCAGAAAATTGGGAACATTAAGTGATCTGATGTTCCCATCACTGAAATAAGAAAAACAGCTAAAAATTAAATGAAAAAAATATACATACTCACAAAATGAACGATATTGTAAACATAGCTCAATTACAACGCAATTTACACAATTAAATCAAAATGAAAATAAATCAAAATCTATGAAAATTCAATTTATCAATGCAATCAGAAACATTGAAATGGAGATGTAACATTTAGTATAGCATGTGTGTGTTGCTCTTTCATGCAACAGATGGCGCTGTTTTTCAAGAAAAACATAGTTTTACCTGTCACAGGTGAGGCATCTATATTTATAATTACGAAATGAACGGTATGGTAAACAACACAGCTCAATTCCAACAATGTCACAAAAAATAATTCAATAAAAACTAAAAGTCGAAACCTATGAATATAAAATTTATCAATGCAATCAAAAACATTGAAGTGGAATTCGTGACATTTAGTATAGCATGCATGTTGGTATTATGTGCAACAGATGACGCTGTTTTTCAATAACACGTTTTTACCTGTCACAGGGGTGGCATCTATATAGTAGGTATATAAAAAGATGCGCTTATTCGAATGGAACGTTGTCAAAATTTCAAAGCAATCGGTGAAGAACTTTTGGAGATTACAGCGTGAGTTGCCCTTACGTCCAACAGATGGCACTTTTTTCACAGAAAAAGCATGTTTCTTCCTGTCACAGGCGAGGCACGTATATAGTAGATATATAAAAAGACGCGCCTATTCGAATGCAACGTTGTGTCAAATTTTAAAGCAATCAGTACAGAGGTTTCGAGGATTTCCCTCACATGAAAAACATTCAGAAAGCATGATTTTACCGTCATAGACGTGACATCTATATAGTATGTATATAAAAACCTGCTCCTATGTGAATGGAACGTTGTGTGAAAATTTCAAAGCAATCGGTGAAGAACTTTTGGAGATTAGCGGTTACGCCCAAACGAACTTTTCTATTTTTATTTATGTAGATATATATATAGCATCCTTTCCCTGTCTCCCAATCTTCACCATCCCCCCCTCCCCTCCCCTGTCCCCCCCCCAATCATTCCTTACTACCTCATCCCGTTGTCCTCCCCAACATCCCTCACTCCACTGTCCCCTCGTCGTCCCCACCATCCCCCCCCCCCACCATTACCCCCTCCCTTGAACTCTCGTCCTCCACAACATCCCCCATTCTCGTCCCCTCATTTTCCCCACCATTCTCCACTCCCTAGTTCGATGCATTCCCAAATGATCTGATGTTCCCATCAGAAAATTGGAAACATCAAATGATCTGATGGTCTCATTAATAAAATAAGAAAAAGTTAAAAAAACAAAATGAAAATCAATGAAAAAATGAACTATGCTCAAAAAATGAACGTTACAGTAAACAACACAGCTTAATTCCAACACAATGTCACAAAATTAAATCAAAACTAAAAACGAAATCTATGAAAATTAAATTTATCAATTAAATTAGAAACCTTGAAATAGAATCATAACATTTAGTATAGCGTGTGTTGCTTTTACACGAAACAGACGGCGCCGTTTCTTAAAGTGTTTTTACCTGTGGCATCTATACTTACGAAATGAACGGTATGGTAAAAGCAGCTTAAGGGGGCATTAGAGTGGTGTTGGAAAAGTAGTTCAATGTCAACCAATATTATTTGACTAGTTGTATATGAAATGTGCTGAAATTGTCCCAAGTTTCAGTACTGCAGCGTAAATAGATAGGGAAATTTTTTTTGGTTTTTGTTTTTTTCAACGTTTTTTACACATTTTCAAGTCTACACTTCAGAACACACGTTTCAGATATAATTATTCTGTGACACTTTTCTGACATTAGCATATAATAAAGGATTGTCTTTTAGAATTTACAGAACATCTTTAGTTTTCCTAATACTTATGTTCAAAGTTCCCCCAAAAAATTATGCAAATAAGGCATGTTTATTGCTATTATGAAATCTATGAACTTAGAGAAAACTGAAAACATGCAAATGTAGAGACATGCCCTCCACATATACTGTGTAAGTTTCATGTAAATTGAATAAAAAATGAATCAGTTTTGTAAACGTTTGTGTTAATTAAAAAAAAAATTAATAAATTCTAAGGTTCTAAAATCTGTGGCCGAGGTTGACAACCAATTTTCTCCAAAATTGGCATCCTTACAGATAGGCTTACGTACAGTCAGGTGTGTAAGTTTGATGCAAATCGCCCGAAAAAAAAGAAAAAAAAATTTCTTAAATGTTTTTTCCAATTAAACTAATTATAATATTTGTTTAATATATGCTATTGTGATAGCAAAGAGTCATAGCTATGATTTCAGTTAACACTTTATTGATAATCGATTTTTACCATTTTGGCATAATTTTCACAACTATTTCAATATTTTTTTTCTCCCTTCCTATTTATGCTACGATGCTGAAATTGGACCAGATGAAACACTTAATATAGAACTTGTCAAAAAAGTTTGATTGAAATCGAACGAGTTTTCATTTATTGCATTTTTGGGGCAAATTGAAACCCTAATGCCCCCTTAATTCCAAAGCAGTTACACAAAATATACAAATTAAAATGAAAAATCGAAATATGAAAATTCAATTTATCAGTGCAATCTGAAACATTAAAATAGATTCGTAACATTTAGGAGAATGTGTGTTGCTATTACGTGCAACAGACGGCGCTTTAAAAAAAAAAATCATGTTTTTACCTGTCACAGGTCTGGCATCAATATAGTAAGTATATAAAAACACGTATTCTAATGGAATGTGTTAAAATTTCAATGTAATCGGTGATGAACTTTCAGAGATTACAGTATGTGTTGCTCTTTCGTCCAAAAGATGGCGCTGTTTTTTTTCTTTTAAGTATGTTTTTTCCTGTCCCAGGAGAGGCCTGTATATAGTAGATATATAATAACATGCGCCTATTTGAATGCAACGTTGTGTGAAAATTTCAAAGCATTCGGTGAAGAACTTTTGGATATTAGCGATTTTGAACAAGCGAACATTTCCATTTTTATTTATATAGATTACTAGCTGTACCCGCCACGCGTTGCTGTGGCTCAATCTAGTTAAATGGGAAAAAAAAAGTGCACACGTTTCTAATATGTTTAATTTCACAATGTTTGTGGGTATACAATATTTTTTGTTCTATTGTCTGTGGAGAGAGGAGAGAGAGTCTGGTTTGCCGACTCTAGAACACGCAACATATAATTGTCCATGCGAGAAGCAATCCGTTTCTAGATATAAACTGCACAATTCTGAAGATTGGCCCTGAGCTTTGTTGATGGTGATTGCAAACGCCAATCGAATTGGAAATTACAATCTCTTAAATTTAAATGGTATATCTGTTGGAATAATAGGAATGCGATGAATGATGACATCGTCATCTTTGAAAGGTCCTGTCAAGATTGTTGCTTCTGCAACGTTGCTGATAACTTTTTTACTGCAAGGAGCGTGGCCATGCAAAGTTTTGGCTGGTTGATATTTCACAACATAATTGGCAAGCCGATTTTCACTTCACATACGTATGATGGTATCCCTGGCAGTAATTAACTGCTTCATCTGCTTCCTCAACAATGTCGATGGACTTATGTGACTACCTCGCTTTGAATGTTAGACTGAATAATATTTTTAAGTTCGTAGACATCTTTGTTCTTGGCCGCAAGAATAGCTTGTTCACTCAGCCAATCTTAAGTTTTATAATTGGTTTGAATATTGAGAAATACTTTTTCAACCAATTCTTCTTTTGACGTCACTAAATTGTAGAAGATATGAACCAATGAAATTCATCCTGAGGTCAGATCAACCGGCACGTTTCCGTTCCCAATTTCCATAAATTGATACGAGAATATCTCGGCTGAGATATGAGAATATCGTTTTGCAGCTGGACACGCATATTTGAAGTTAATTCTAACTACTTTGTGGCGCCACGTAAAGACAAGTATTTCAGTCTAGCATTTATTTCGTCAGCTGGTGTCAATCGAGGAATTACAGGTAATGTTTGCCTGAAATCTCCTGCAAGCAATATTAATTCGTTCCCAAATGGTCTGATGTTTCCACGCAAATCTTTAATTGATCGATCAAGAGCCTCGAGCGATTTTTGTGGGCCATTGTACCTTCATCCCCCAAAAATTTTGCATTTCTGCAATACCTTCCCCTTGCCGGATCCTTTGGAAATGTTGCACGTGGGAGTTTCAATGAATTACTAGTACAATGACAATTTAAAAGCCCAAGTAGCAGTTCTTCCACCTGGTAGCAATGTGGCAGCTATTCCGGACTATGCAAGAGCTAAGGTTATGTCATTTTAGTATCGAAATGCTGCCAGAATCAATCTAATTAGGAAGGTTTTACCAGTGCCTCCTGGCGCATCTAAGAAGATTTCTTTAATCCCGTTATTGACTGTTTGAATTATTTGATTGTAAATGCTTTTTCACTCAAGCGTTAGCTTAGGAATATTTGATTGCTCATACGACAACAGATCACCCATGTTGTAATTTTGTTCACGACGCAATTCTACATCGAACGAAGCAGCAGCAGATCGATTCGGTGATGGCATTTCCAATCGAGTCAGTATTTTGTTCACGATTTCTAAGCTCAAATCTTCAATCATTATCAACGCTTCATTGTAGATTTTTGCTGTAAAATCCATGTTCATATTTGAATTTTCCTTGCGTATTCGACGGATAACATCTACAGCCATGTGCGATTTATATATCGCCCATAACTGTTGGAGATGAAGGAGAGTAGGCAGTCAATATGATTGCAAACAATTCACGAATTTGATTTGGATGCGACTTGTTGGACGCATATTAATACACACATCTGTGTCCGTCATTCTCCAATAAATTCAGGGCTTGACATGCACTACAGAAAGTGGCATGTTTAACGCCGTTGACAAATCTCAATTGCTGGAATGACGTTGGACCGGGCACATTTACCAACAGTATGAGAAGAAAGCAGCATTCATCGTGATTGGGATGCACGGTGTACAATCTGCCTATCGTAGTTTATTTGAATATGCCAGGTTGTCCGTCGACTCTCTCCTCGTTTGCGTCGTTCAGATGATTTTCTACTGGCATTCCATGTGTAATACGTAGACACTTCCGAATACAGCAGTGTTTTTGCAAACACGTCATTTTAGCCGGTGGATTCATAGCCGTTTGTTGCACATTTGCAGCTGGGAAAAAGTGTTTTCTATTTTCTTGTTTTCAAAACAAAAAATACAAATATTTATATTCAAAAGCAGATCAATCGAAACGGCTCAATTTCTCCAATTGCACTGAAAAATAAGCAGCACAGTTAAACGAAATGAAAAACAATGAAATAAAGAAAACTATACCCATGAAATATAGGGTATGGTAAACGACACAGCTCAATTCCAACGCAATGTCAAAAATAATTAAATCAAAATGAAAAATCAAAATCTATGAAAATTAAAATTATCAATGCAATCGTTAACATTGAAATGGAATCTTAACACATTTTGAATATTTTGTGTTTTTACGCGCAACAGATGGCACTTTCAAAAACAATTTTTTTTTTACCTGTGACGGTTATCTTGGTTATCTTGAGATATTTCGGGGCTTTAGTGTCCCCGCGGCCCGGTCCTCGACCAGGCCTCCACCCACAGGAAGCAGCTCGTGACAGCTGGCTAACACCCAGGTACCTATTTTACTGCTAGGTAACAGGGGCATAGGATTAAAAACTCTGCCCATTGTTTCTCGCCGGCGCCTGGGATCGAACCCGGGACCACAGGATCACAAGTACAGCGTGCTGTCCGCTCGGCCGACCGGCTCCCAGGTGACAGGTATGGCATCTAAATAGTAGGTATATAAAAACACGCACGTATTTGATTGGAACTGACAAAATTTCAAAGCAATCGGTGAAGTACTTTGAGATTACAGTTTGTGTTGCTCTTACGTCCTACAGATGACGCTGTTTTTCAAAAAAGCATGTTTTTTTCCTGTCACAGGTAAGGCCTGTATATAGTAGATAAATAAAAACTATTCGAATGCAACGTTGTCTCAAAATTTCAGAGCAATCGGAAAAGAGGTTTCGAAAATTTCTCAAGAAAAACATGAAAAACAGTTTTTCAAATGAAGCATGTTTTTCCCATCACAGACGTGACATCTATATAGTATGTATATAAAAACCTGCCCGGATGCGAATGGAACGTTGTGTGAAAATTTCAAGGCAATCTGTGAACTTTCGGAGATTAGCGATTTTGAACAAACGAACTTTTTATTTATATATATATTTTCTACCACAAATGTTGCCACTCATTTACAATGCTAAGCAGCATACAGTATACACACATTCTTCTGTCCTCCATGGACGTAGTTAGGGATCGGTTACATATTTTATAACAATGTTTTATTTAAATAGCAGGTTTATTATTCAACAACCGAGCTACATGACCCGGGCTATCTCTGACATGGGCGCCGAGTTCTTCGCCGATCACACCTGCTTGATGGGGTTCTGGGAGTTGTTCTCCAAGCCCGGCCCAAGGCCAGGCCAGGATGTCACAATGACATCCTCATGGATGATCTTAATGGCCAGCCACCAAATAAAGCTAGTAAGTAATTAATTATCAAAAGAAGGCGCCAAACCGGGAAGGCTATGTAGCACCATCAAATGTGCAAAATAATCAGAGGGCGCTAAATATCACCAAGGATGCTGTTGGGATTGAGTACTACAGATGTTGGAGGTAGCATGTTTGGAGCAGATGCTCTTTTGTTTATGATCTTGTTAATAATATTTCATGTACCTGATAATGTTTTTGTTGTGGTTACTGGCGGAGAATAAAACCATGTGGACGAAGATTGTTTGTCTCACCATAACAGTGGCGACGAGAATTCGCTGGCAGAGAGCCTGGGTACGAGACGTGGTGCGAGGATCAAGACAGTGCAGGGTACGTCGTGTGGACGAGTGGACGCTTCACATATAACAGTGGAGTGTGCTACACCGTGGCTATGGCTACCATGTCAATCGAGCCGTTAAACACTGCCAAGATCTCGTTGGACCTGTGGCTCAGCCTGCTGGAAGCAAACTTTCAGTACCGGGAGATTAAGGAGGACGCCACCAAGAAAGCGGTACTCTTAGTTTCACTGGGTTCTGAAGCATATAGTGTTCTCGGAAATTTGTGTGCACCTGTGCTGCCGCACACGAAGACCTATGTAGACTTGATTGCTTTGCTTAAACGTCAGTATGTGGTGAAACCATCATATCACAGGAGTTTGATGGATTTCCAGAAGAGGACGAAAAAGCAGCAGGAATCCGTACAGGATTTATTTGCGGAATTGAAGGCTTTGGCTAACCACTGCAACTTCGGAGCACAGTTGGACGGCAGGGTTAGGGACCAATTGTTCATGGCAGTGGAAAAGGAGAATTATTTCCCTAACCTTGTGGCAGAAAATTTGGATCTACAATCGATGACTTCATGGACAGTGCTCGAGAAGATATTGAACCTGGAAAGGGCTTTTGGAAGTAAGACTTCTCAGGAAATTATGGTCGTACAGGGCCAGACCAGATGTACACACTGTGGATACAAGCATAAGTAGCAAGTGCAAGTTTCGTGCATATATATGCAACTTTTGTAACAAGGAGGGACACTTGCAGAGAGTGTGTAGGGAATATCTGAACAGGAACAACAAGGCCTAGAAGAGGAGACGACCAGGGAATGCAGGAAGAAGAGGTAGTGGTACTGTGGTCAAGGCAGTAGAGGAAGGTAACCAGTCTGAAGAAGCTGCAGGTGAGGAAAGCCGACTATATTCGGTGAAAGAAAAGATATGTTCAGTGAAGTCACAAGTGGTGAATTTTGTAATTAATGGGAAGTTAGTTCCTTTGGAACTGGACACTGGTGCTGCAGTGTCAACATTGTCTAGAGATTGGGCAGATACCTTGCAATTGAATGTAAAACCAGGTAAAAAATCTTTAAGTGCTTATGATAATGTACCGATTAAGGTCTATGGCAAGGTGTCGGCAAAAGTAGGTTATAATGGAAGAGAAATTGTCCAGGATTTTTATGTAGTGGATTCACATAATCCTAGCCTATGTGGTAAGGATCTCATGGAAAAAGTGGGAATTTTCTTGGCGGGCCTAGATGAATTGTCGATAGTTAAAACAATTAAAAGTGCCGAACAAATGTTAGAGAAATATTCAGTGGAGGCAGATAAGCCAATTAATAGCATGGTGGCAAAAATTCACCTGAAAAGTGGGGCTTCACCTAAATTTTTCAAGGCAAGAACAGTGCCGTTTCATTACAAGCAATTGGTAGAATCAGCCCTGGAAAAGCATGTGGCAGAAGGCATCTTAGAGCCAATTACACATAGTGAGTGGGCAGCCCCAATTGTACCAGTGTTGAAGGCAGATCGGAAATCCTTGAGAATCTGTGCAGACTTCAAAGAACTGAACAACCGCATACACCGTGAGAAGTACCCTTTACCTAAGATAGATGAGTTGTTGTCAGTGGTCTGCAAGGGAGCAATTTTTTCTAAGATTGACCTGAAAGATGCTTACTTGCAAATTCCTGTAGAGGAGGAGAGCCAGAAATTGTTAGTGATTAATACCCACGAGGGGTTAAGTATAAAAGACTTCCTTTTGGACTCTCCTCGTCTCCAGCAATTTTTCAAAGATTCATGTCCCAGTTGTTAGTTAACATTGAAGGTGTGGCTAGTTTTTTAGACGACATTATTGTATGTGGGGAGAATGAGGAAGTGCATGATGCTAGATTAGAACAAGTTTTGAATCTTTTGCAAAAGCACAATGTGAAGATTAATAAGGGAAAAACAACGTTGAAGACCAAGGCCATTGAATACCTGGGGTACCATATTTCAGGTAAGGGCTTTACTCCTTCTCACAAAAATGTAGCGGCTATAATAGATGCCCCAGCCCCAACATCAGTTGGGGAAGTAGTCTTTTGTTGGGATGGTTACATATTTTTGTAAGTTCGTGAAGAACTTTTCAACAAAATTAGCACCCTTGTATGAATTGTTGAAAAAAGGGGCTAGATTTAAGTGGGCAGCAAGAGAGGAAAATGCATTCAGGAATATTAAGCAGGAATTTATCAATTCTCCAGTGCTCACTGATTTTACAGGTAGACTCCTGTTAAAACTGGAGGTAGATGCTTCCCCAGTAGGAGTGGGTTGTGTATTATTACAGGAAGTAGATGGTCAGGATAAAGTAGTATATTTTGCTAGCCAGAAATTATCTCCTGTGGAACAATTATTCTCAGTTAGATAAAGAAGCCTTAGCTTTGGTATATGCTGTAAACAGGTATTTTCTGTTGGAGAGGAAATTTTGTTAGAACAGATCATAAACCCCTGCTAGGATTGTTTGGCAGAGGTAAGCAGATTCCAGTTAATGCCAATGCTAGAATTCAAAGATGGGCATTACTACTACTCTCAGTTTGAGTATGATTTAGAGTTTAAGCCAGGCAAGGATAATGTAGTAGCTGATGCATTAAGTAGATTGCCTGTGACAGAAGAATTAAATTCCAGTATTCCAGTGGAGTATGTTAACCTGGTGGAATCTATGTCTTTTGAGGATATTTCATTCCAGACTATTAGGAAGGCAACTGGTAGAGATCCTAAATTAAGTCTGTTGTTGAAAAATGTCAAATATGGTTGGAATGATAATTTGTTATTGTCAGAGTATGCTGCAGTAAAGGCGGACCTTAGTATTCACCAGGATGTACTCATGTATAGGAATAGAGTGGTGGTGCCTGGGGAACTGAGATGTAAGATTTTGGAACAGCTGCATGTAGGCCATAATGGCATAAATGCTATGAAAGCAGAAGCTAGAAGTTGGGTTTGGTGGCCAAAAATAGACCAGGATATTGCTGAGGTAACAAAAAATTGTCATATTTGCTTTAAGAATTATCAGAAACCCCAGGCCCCAGTACTTTCTTGGCCATGCACTGGAAAACCCTGGTCTAGACTTCATGTAGATTATGCGGGACCTGTGGATAATAAATATTACCTAGTGGTGGTGGACTCGTACACCAAATTTCTGGATGTGCATGTGTGTAATTCCACATCATTTGTAACTTGTGAATTACTAAGGAAAACATTTTGTAATATTGGATTGCCAGACATAATTGTCTCAGACAATGCTCCTTATTTTATTTGTGGAAATGGAGGATTTTTTTTCGGAAAAATGGTATTAAACATGCAACACCTGCCCCCTATAATCCTTCTTCAATTGGTCTAGCAGAGAGAGCAGTGAGATCCTTGAAAGAAGGGTTAAAGCGGTTTACAGAAGGTACTATTAATACAAGGCTTTGTAGATTTTTATATAATCAAAGGAAAACTGTTCATTCTACTACTGGTAAATCTCCTTCTGAATTACTGTTTAATAGACACTTTAAAGTGCACATGTAAGCAGTAAAGACAGATCCCAATAAAGAGAAATCGGTAACTAGCTTGGCCAGTCAGTTGGCTCAGGGAGAGGAATTGTTTAATGAGGGGGATGCAGTATATGCAAGGAATTTTGGAAGTGGAAAGCCCTGGGTGGAAGAGAAAATTAGGGAGGTCCTGGGCCGCAGGAACTTCACTGTGCAAGTGCAGAGTTATGGGAACATTAATTGGAAAAGGCATGCCGATCAGCTCATGCCAAGGTTCACAGGGAATTTTGAAGACCCTTCAGGTGGGGGTGGGGCAACTAGTGATATCCATCCTAATAATGAAGGGATAGCAGCACCTGCAGGAGACCGGGAGGCAGAGCAAGGGGCAGTAGAGGGTAATGGGGATACAGTTAACCCTATGGACTCTACCAGGAGTAATTCAGAAGAATGTTTCCCAGAAGTAACAGGTCAGGACTCCCAGTTGAGAAAATCAGAAAGTCATACGACCGCCTGATAGACTCAACCTGTAGGAATATAGTTTATTTAAAAAGGGGAGGAATGTTGGGATTGAGTACTACAGATGTTGGAGGTAGCATGTTTGGAGCAGATGCTCTTTTGTTTATGTCCTTGTTAATAATATTTCATGTACCTGATAATGTTTTTGTTGTGGTTACTGGCGGAGAATAAAACCATGTGGACGAAGATTATTTGTCTGAACAAAACCATAACAGATGCCAATACGAGAACAAAAACGCATAAGGCGAACGATATCAAAAGTATCCGAGTCACCAAGAATTCTATTGAGGGACAGGTGACCGCGAGGGGCGGTCGGAAAGCAAGACACACGCTCGTCCTGGAAGTCAGGACATTCAAGAAGGACATGCACGACCGTAAGAGGGACAATGCAACTAGGACAATAAGGAGCAGGGCGGCGCTCCATCAAGTGACCATGGGTGAAGCAAGTATGGCCAATACGCAACCTCGCCAGAGCTGTTTCCCACCGCCGGTTACGGTGGAAGGAGGACGGCCACGAAGAAACAACATTTAAGAGTATGTAGTTTGTTACCAGTAACAGACAACCAAGAAGCCTGCCAACGGGTAAGGACGGAGGAATGGATAACCGGGTAAAAGTCGGAATACGGAATACCTTTACGAGAGATGGGACAAGAGCGGACAGCTTCCTTGGCGGCAGCATCTGCACGCTCATTTAAAGACACACCAATATGGCTGGGAACCCAACAAAACTCAACCGACTTAAATTTACTGTGAACAAGAAACAG
The DNA here is from genome assembly GCF_040958095.1 of Procambarus clarkii. NCBI lineage: Eukaryota > Metazoa > Arthropoda > Malacostraca > Decapoda > Cambaridae > Procambarus > Procambarus clarkii. Next base: position 22,073,683 of record NC_091201.1, read on the forward strand.
CCAATGCTGGATCTCGACAACTACTGGATGAACCGGATTAAAGGACCCGAGAGCCATGAGGGCACTACGAGAGTCAACAACAACTACATAGGAAGACTGACAACAAGAAAGCAGGAGACGAAGAGCAGAGAGAATAGCATAAAGCTCCGCTGTAAAGATGCTAGTCTCCGGAGGCAAGCGACACACATGTACGATCAGGAAAAACAACAGAGTAGCCAACACCGTCCGCAGACTTAGACACATCGGTGAAGACAGAAACGGAGCGAGAGCGAGAAGAAAAGTGTTCAAGGAAAAGGCGCTTTAGAACTGTAGGAGGGGTAAAAGCTTAAGTGATACGGGTCAAGGATGCACAAAACCGCGGAAGAGGGACTCTCCACAGGGGCAAAGAAGGAACACGAGGAGAAACATTAGAAATACGAACGAAAAGAGTACCTAGAGGCGAGATAACCGAACAGAAAGAGGGAGGTGGTGAAGAGGAACAGGAACCGCAGAAGGGGTAAAGGGTAAAGCACGACAGAGGCGAGAGGAAGGATGTTGTAAGGACCGCGCAAGATAGCGAAGACAGTAGCGATCACGGCGGTCTTGGAGAGACGAAGCCAGTGTCAACATACAAGCTAAGGACGGGAGTCGAACGAAAGGCACCAGAACTGAGGCGCAACCCAGAATGGTGCAAAGCATCAGGACGGCGAAGAGTAGAAGGAGAAGCAGACGAGTAAGCAGGGCAACCATAATCGAGCTTAGACAGGACGAGAGAGGAATGTAAAGCAAGGAGAGTGCGCCTATCTGCCCCCCAAAAAGTATGGGACAAGACCCGAAGGAGGGTAAGGGCCTTAGAGCACTCAACACGGAGGAAAGATATGGGGAGACCAAGACAAACGAGTGTCAAGGAATAACCCCAAAAGCCTCGCGGAATCTTTGTACTCAAGGGGATGACCATAAAGTGACAAAGAGGGACGAAGAACGACCCGTTTCCGCGTAAGTCATGGCACAAGTCTTAGAAGTAGAGAACTTGAAGCCATGATCGGTGGCCCAAGACGACACGGCATCAATTGCAAGTTGAAGCCGGCGCTGAAGGAGAGGCGAATCACCACCCTGACAGTAAAGGGTAAGATCATCGACAGAGAGCGTAAAAGACACCTGAAGGAAGAGGAAAGAAGACCATTGAGGGCAACCAGAGAAAGAGTAGTACTCGGAACACTACCCTGGGGCACACCTTCGTATTGCTAAAAAGAGGCGCAGAGAGCAGTACCAAGGCGCACCCGAAAGGAACGAGAGATAGAGAGGAAGCTGCGGAGAAAGAGGGAGATGTCCACGAAGGTCAAAAGAATGAAGTTGAGATCGAATATGATACCGCCAAGTGGTGTCTTAAGCCTTTTCCAGGTCAAAAAGGACGGCAACAACGGAGGTCTTCGCAGCAAAAGCAGTACGAATATAGACCTCCAAGTTCACCAGGACATCTGTCGTGCTGCGGCATTTGCGGAAACCAAATTGAGAAGGGGAGAGGAGGTGATGGTGTTCCAGGAACCACATCAGACGAACGTTAACCATACGTTCAAAGAGTTTGCAGACAACTCGTGAGGGCAATAGGGCGAAAGTCCTTAGGGAAAGTACCCAGAGACCCCGGTTTGCGAACAGGGAGGACAACGGCATCGAACCAGTCCTCAGGGACTGACGACGACTCCCAGATCCGATTATACAGACTCAGTAAATACCGAGACGTGCATGGAGGGAGATGGCGAAGCATCTCATAATGAATACCATCGGGGCCCGCCGCCGTAGAACCGCAGAGGGCCAGGGCAGAACGAAGTTCAGAGAGAGAGAAGGGATTATTATAGGGAAGCTGAAGACGAGTGCAGAAATCTAAAGGACGAGAGTCAAGGACAGGTTTACGAAGAAGGAAAGATTGGGGAAGATGAAGACAAGAGCTAACAGAAGAAAAGTGGGAACCCAGTACGGAAGCGACCTGCAACGGGTCCGCCACAAGAGTATCATGGAGGTGAAGGACCGGTGAAACCTCGGGAACGAACTTACCCACTATCTTGCGGAAACGCTTCCAGATCTGGGCCAGAGGAGTTTCGGACGTAATTGTTGAGACATAAGATGCCCAACATTCACGTTTAGCCGTATGGATGGTCCTACGGGCCACCGCACTCGCTTTCCGAAAGAAAAGAAAAGAATCGGTCGTCTGCCTATGGCGGTGCCTCTTCCAGGCTGCACGCTTACAGCGGACAGCCCGAGCACAGTGCGCATTCCACCAGGGAACATACTTCCGTGGACCCCGAGAGGAAGAGCGAGGAAGAGCGGAGGGCAGCGTTGAAGACTCATGAAAAAGGAGGAGAGCGCGCGAGAGAGGCAGAAGGGAGAGGTTAGAGCAGCACTGAGGGTAAATAGGGTCCAGTCCGCCTTAGCAAACTGCCACCTAGGGAAAGAGAGGGAAGGGCGAAAAGAGAAAAAGGAAACAAGGATGGGAAAATGATCACTTCCATGGAGGTCATCAAGAACCTGCCACGTGAAATCTAAGTAAAGAGAAGAAGAGCAGAGAGAAAGATCAAGGCAAGAAAGGGTGCGAGTCCGAGAGTCCAAATGAGTGGGCTCACCAGAATTCAGAAGAGACAGGGAAGAAGAGGAGAAACGGCTGAAGAAGGCGACCCCAGGTATTCGTCAGAACGTCACCCCAAAGAGAATGACGACAATTGAAGTCACCCAGCAGGAGCACAGGCTCCGGCAAGGAGTCTAGGTGTTGTTTCAAATCAGGAAGAGAAAGCGGGGCACTCGGGGGGAGATAAATGGAACAAACTGTGTACCATTTCCCCACAAAGATACGAGCAGCAGAACAATGGAGAGGCGAAGGAAAAAGTAAAGGAACAAAGGGAACATCAGCACGGATCAAGAGAGCAGAAGAATTAGAAGCCCCAGCAGAAGAATTAGAAGAATTAGAATTCTCTCCCGAAATGAATCGAAATTAGAATTTCGTGGCTATTCCTTTCTCTTCCCCCCCCCCCAGGGGAGGGTGGAGAGAAAGGAATAGCCACGAAAACGACCAGGACGAGCACCAAGCATCGGCTGCTGGAGACAGACACAAAGGGGGCGAAAACCGCGAAATCAGAAGCTGGAGTTCGAGGAAATTGGCGTAATAACCTCGAACGTTCCTTTGAGGAATAGACATCGACGAGAAGAGAGAGGACAAAAAACAGAGAACAAGGAAGAAACAAAGGCGAAAGAGCAACAGAGCACGTTAAAGAATATCAGGGTCGGGATCAGGGTCAGCAAAGTCAGGGTTAGGGGGCATGGGTAAACTGAGCAAAGACGGAGGGAAGGAGGCAGGAGAACAGACCAGCGGTGGCCGGGCGGGGTCCGGAGGAGGAAGGAGGAGCAGGCAAGGACAGCAGCAGGAAGAGGTGGGTAGAAAGAGGGGAGCACACCTCAGCAAGGGCAGCAACCGAGAGGGAAGCGGGGGCTAAAGAAACCTCCATAGCAGGAACAGGGGGCGCAACCACCGAAATGGGAGGGAAAGGAGCGAGAGAGGCAGAAGTAGGGGCCGAGGAAGAAAGCGAAACCTCCTTACCCGCCGGGGAGGAGGAAGGAGAGGAGCCAGGTTTACGCTTCTGACTTAAAGAGACAGGTGTCCCAGCAACCACGTACTGGGCAACGGATTCTAGCGTCTCAACAGAAGCTGAACGAGAGCACACATGACGGCCGTTTGGAGAGCGATGGACATCAGCCCGCACCGACAGGCGGCGGGGCGAGTCAAGAGACGGATGGGAAGGAGGAACGGATGGGAAGGAGGAACGGAGGGAGACGAGGAAGAAGACACAGGAGACAATACAGACCAGGTAGAAAGAAGGGGAACCCCAGACAGAGGACCAGGAGGTGGATCCTTCGGGAGAGAACTCAAAGGAACAGAGGAGGGGGCAGTGGGTGTATCAGGGTCCAAGGCCCGGAAACGGTTGCGAGTCTGAGGAAAGTGGGAAGGACGAGGAGAGGAAGAGCGCAACACGCGAGCATAAGAGATATTAGCATAAGGCGGAAGCCGGCGAACCTGGCGTCTCGCCTCAGGAAAAGATAAACGCTCCCGGGGCTTCAAGTTGATGACGGCTGCCTCAAGCTTGTAATGGACACACGCACGGGAGAAGGTAGGATGGGCCTCACCGCAGTTGAGGCAACGAGCCTGGGGAGAAGTGCACTCCGACTTAGAGTGACCTTCGCCACCACACAAAGGACAGAGAGACAGTCCCGGAGCAGCGGAGGGCACCATGCCCAAACCTCCAGCACTTGTTACAGAGCCGAGGAGAAGGAATGTACTCCTGGACAGAGCACCTGGCACCAGCAAGAATGACAGAGGGTGGAAGGGTCCTACCATCAAAGGTAATCTTCACGACCCGGAGGGGTTGACGGCGACTACCACGAGGGGACGAGTAAACGTGTCCACATGGAGAATAGAATGGCCATGGGCAGCAAGGATATGTCGAATATCGTCGTGGCAGTCGCGCAGGTCCCGAACACCGGTCGCAACATGGGGCGGGAGCAGAATAGTGCCAACACTGGCATTCAACTGAGCGTTCTTCGAGACCCGAACAGGGGTCTCGCCAAGGTAGGATAAGGCAGCCAAGCGGGAAGCAGCATCCTGAGAAGGAGCAGCAACGACACGTGTACCGAGACAGTGGGGTTAAAAGTAATGGAGGCATCCACGGAATCGACAAGATGTCGATGGAGGGAGAAATCGTCAGGCGCAGAATCGAGAGGGAGGAGATCAAAATATTTGGCCCACAAAGCGGGACCAAACAAGGCTTGATAGGTAGCAGAACTGGAAGGAATCGAGCGAGGGCGGCCGTGACGAGGACGTCGGTGATAACCCCCAGAGAGGGGACGCGCCAGGGGACGAGGTAGTCCCCACTGGGGGAATGGGGCTCGACCCAACCACAGAGGGAGGGGAGCCAGGGGAAGGAGTCAGAGGCCAAAGGAGGAGCAAGGTCGGGGCCCAATGCAGCAGAGGCTACAGAGCCCGGTCTTCCAACACGGACCGACTCGGGAGCTTGGTCGCCCACCCCACGAGCCTGAGAAGGTACAGCAGAAACAGTCGTCAAAACAGGGGTTATTACGAAAAGGAAAATTCATTCACGAATGTGCCCCCACACCCAACATTGAGCCACAATTTGAGGCAGGACACCCAACAAGAAGCTATCGCTGATCTTGCCGGGGCCTCCCAGGGGTGCGTCGTGAGTATACGCCCCACAAACGCCACCTTAAGAACCGACAGTCCGTCGAGATCGGGTTCAGTGACTAAAGGGGGATTGACAATAAAAGGTTTCCCTCGCTCTCGACGTTGGGTACTACAGTTCTACGTGTGCAAGAGTATGCCTCCTCAAGCACCCGGGCGTCAAAATAGAAGAAGTCCAAGGGAAGAACCAGAACAAGCAAAAGGTCTAGAAAAGGACAGAGGACTGTCCCAAGGAGCATCACACTCCGGCAGCCGCCCACTAAGCCCCCCTCACGGCAACAACGAGCTGAGTGGGGAGGGGGGATAAAGCTAGTAAGGTACAGTGAATTGTGTTATGGTGATTGTATTTTTTAAAATGCTATCCTACAAACACAGTTACGTTTGTCTTGCATTAACAGTGGTCAAGGTGTCTTTACATAGCATCATTAACGTGCATTTACAAATGTGAAATGCAATTCTGACCAGCTTACACATCCTGTATACAAAAATACATAAAAATGTGTGTGTGTATTTTTTACCCGAGGGCCTGTAGCACTGAACTCACAACTAGGCGAGTACACAGTGCTACTGGCCCTCAAGTGAATTAAAGTATATTTACTATATACTTTACTAAATGTATGTACCATTTTTTCAGGTTGCAATACAATACTGTTGCATGTAGGAAACTTGCATGACAGAATTAAGGCTGTATACGATTCTAAAGGAAAGTGAAAATGTAAATATTTTATGAGGACATCAGACAAGCTTATGCAGGAGTAACAAAAACAGAGAAGAGTTTGTAAAGTCCCTGAAGACGATTCTTCAAACTCAAGTACAGTATTGCATTTTTGGGGGGAGCCCTTTGTGGTACCCTGAAGCTATGTGGTTACCATCCACTGGGTCACATAAGCCACAGTTCTAGAGGTCTACATGGGATCAGAGCCAGAACCCTACCTCCTCACAGATGCAGGGAGCAGTAACATTTATTCATGCCCCCTCACTGGGAAAGGCCCTTGGTGGCTATTCCTTACACTGTAGCAATTACTAAAGTGTGGTTACACACTTTGTGTAACTCTTTACACACCTTGATTCTGCCGTTATCGCCTCACGTGATTTTCCCCAAGAATCTGACGGAGAGGACTGTGCTACCATCGTGATCCAGGAATTGCAGGATAAGATAAGGTATTCAATCCAAACAAGTGACATCAAATCACCTTATAAAGTGGGTATCAAATCATCTGGTAGAAGTAACAGGAAAATTTGTGTTAAATTAGATAGCTGCTCCTGCAAGTCAGACCTTATCAGAACTGCAGTCTAGTAAATCCACTGAATGTCTGACCAGGTTCAGACAGTCTCTTATACTGTGTGGATTCTGCAAAAATTCCCCTGCAATTAAACATTTTTTGTGCGAGATGGTAAAATTGTACCCAAGAAGACGGATACTGGAAAAAACCTATGTAATAACCACTGAAGCTCACCTCGGTTCTTTCCTGAATGACTGTGGGATAACAGCTGAATACCCAGAATACAAATTATAGTCTCATCTAACTACCACTGTGTACTTTAGCTCTGCCTTTCCTTTCAAAAGGTTTTAATTTTATTAAAAATAAAAAAAAAGTGTCATTGTTATTGTCTCGTTTTTTACTATCTTATATACTCCATACTCCCTTGTTCCATTGTACACTGGCTCTGCCTGTGTCCTCTAGTATAGACGATCATTCAGTGTACCCGAGTATCTAATTAATCTACCTCATTTTGTTTTAGTGTAACTTTAATATAATTACACTAGTTAATTACTATAGTAAGCAAGCAATGTGTTTGGTAGAATAATTATTTGATTTGTATTGGTCATCTATTTGAATTAATTATTCTAGTTCATTTTTACTTTTAAGTTACCATTAAGTTTATATTATTTTAGAATTTTTATTCAACTTATTCTTTGTACCCCAGGTTGCCTAGCCTCTCCACCCTTGCTCCATTGTGCTCTTGGCTTTGCCTGTGCCTCCTAGTGCAAATTTTAATATCAGTGTACCTGAAAGTACTCTTAAGCAACCTACCTCACTTTGTGTATAGTTTTATATATTTTTTCATATCTGGATCTTTTTTATAAGATTCTTTTTTGTCTTTTTCTGTCAAACAACCCTCATATGCAAACTATTATAGACCCAGACCTTAACCTCTTATCTAGTACATGACAATCATCACTTTAATGACCAAAATTGCAGGTATTCTACAGCACATGACGTAAACAATGTTTTAACATGTAGTCACAATGTTTCTGTAATTAACTTTAATGTAAGATCTAAGTACAGTATTGACATCACTTTGCATTAACATCACTTTGATGATGTTAATGCCCTGATTCAAACAGTTGACAACAAAGTCTCTCGTGGAGTCTGGCCCTAGCTTCGGTGCGGGGCAGACGTGTTGAATCGGCGCTCCAGCAGTTTGGTGTTGTTTGCCCGTTTCGGCCGGTTGGGGGCGGGTGTGTGCCTGCTCGCCTGTGCTGACGTGGCGTTACGATGGGGGTCCCTCTACCCCCAGTCGTCCGGGCTCAGTCTGTGGGACTAGAGTTCTCTGTGCGGGCTGGTTACCCGGAGATTGCCCTGGCTTGTGAACTGCTCTCTGTCCCTGTGTTTGCGATTTATGGGGTCGAGTTGGTAACGGCCCGTAGGGCCATTGTGAAGTTTGCAGAGGAGGCGGCGTATCGCGATTTTCTCCGGCGATACGAGGGGCGGACACTGCCCCTGCCGGATGGTGCGGGCACTGTCACCCTCTCGGATAGAAGTGGTGCACTTACTTACATCAGTGTGCATGGGGCTCCCTTGGAGTTTCCAGAGGCACTGCTACGGCGGTATTTCGGGCGGTTTGGCGCAGTTGTTAGTGTGAGAGTGAACGTGGTGTCTTCTAGTCCTCTTAAGGGTGTGAGGTCTAACATTCGCACCCTGGGCATGAGACTCCGGGCGGATATTCCGTCCTCTGTGCGCCTTATGGGGTACAACGTTCGGGTGTTTTACGCCCGTCAGCCGCGGACGTGTTATCGTTGTGGTCTTTTGGGCCATCAGGCTGCTGACTGTTCTGCGCCTCCTGTTGCACCAGTGAACCTCTTCAGTGAGGAGGATTTTCCGCCCCTTCCTGTGGGGGATGATTCGGTGGGTATGGACGTCTCTTCGGCTGAGGAGGTGCCCTCTGTAGCAGCTGTTGCTCCGCCTGTTGCGCCCCCTGTTGTTGCCGCATCTCTTCCAGAGGTTGGGTCCTCGCCTAGTGCTCCAGCTGGTGTCCCTGCGCCTCTTCCGCCTGCCGTTTGCTCAGACCCCTCGTCTTCCAGTTCTTCCTCTGCTGTGTCTGTCCCGGTCCCTGCACCCTCGCCGTCTGTCCCGGCTGTGCTGGGAGATGAGGTGGATCCGGAATTCCCTCCTGTGCCTGGCCTGGTGCCCCGTGTGGTTGAGGAGGCTGCCGTGCTGCGGCGTGCGTCGGTTCGCTCGGTTGGTGCTGCGCGGGTCGCTGAGTCTGCCTCCGGGTCTGATGATGTGCGGCCCGAGCCTAAGCGTTCCCGGCGTTCTTCTGTGTGGGCTGATGTTGGCGAATTCGACGAGTGTCGTACTTCCGTTGACGGTGGCGTGGCTCCGGATGTGGTGCACACTACGGTGGTGGCGGAGGTACACTTGCCTGAGGATGCCGGTGCCGGCGTTTCGGCCTCCACTTCTGGTCCGGTGTCCGAGGGTCCTGCTTCAGGTGCGTTGCCTGCGTCGGATGGCTCCGGTTCTTCGTGGGCGGTGGTTCCCCCTGCTGTAGTTGGTGGTGAGCGGGGTGGTCTGGTGGTGATGTTGAGAAAGGATGCTCGCTCTGGATGTTCTGTGGCCCCTTCCTCGTTACCCGTTTCCTCGGCAGCGGTCTTGCCGCCTCTTCCGTTTCCTGCAGTCCCTTCCGTGTCTCCTGCGGTATCCGTGGAAGTGCTATCGACTCAGCGTCCGACACCTGCTCCGATAGCGAAGGCGTGGCAGGCTCGGCGACCCTCGTCCGCTTCTCTGGTGTCATCTGCTTCCTCGAAGGGCGTGGTTGGCGCTCCCCAGCCTCGTTATGCGACTTGCGTCAGTGACCTTAGGCATTGGCCGATGCCGCCAGATATAGATGTTCCTGAGTTTATGATACCCGCTCGAGCGCGGGGGATCAAAAACCCTACCGACCTTGACGATCTCGTCTGGGAAGCTTACAAGTCGAAATATCCTTGTGAGCTGTTCCCGGAGAAGTACGTTTCTTCAGATGTTCCTCGCAAGTGATTTCTATGTATTTTGTGTTGCCTGGTTGTGGGGTGTGTATGTGAGTGGGTGGGGTGGGTATTGTTTCCCGGTTCCTGCGTGCTCCGGTTTGTTTTGTGGGTTTTTTTGTATGGCTCGTGGGGGGGTGTGCGGTTCCTATGCGTTTGTGTGTTCGGTTATGGATGTCGTGTGCACTTGTTTGTCATATTGTGTGCCCTTCCGGCTGTTGGCGTGTGCTCTTTGTTATGTTTTGCCTTCCGTTTGTTATGGCGGATCTGTTTTCTTTCTTGTTATTGTCCTTATTCTTGTATGTTTCTCGCCTCTCTGTATGTATTTGAGGTGTTAGCAGGCTTGTTTTGTGTGCATTTTGTCCTGGGGTTTTCCCTTATGTTTGTATTACACTGTGTTACTAATTGTGTATTGTTTGTATATGCATTTTTTTTGTGGTCAGCCCTTCTGGCTGGTCTTCTATTGATTTGTTCCTTTGTCCTTGTACATATGTGTGCTTTGTACTTTTGTTCTATGTTATATTTGTTCTGTTTTTCTTGTACATTATACGCATGCTTGCATGTAAAAAAAAAAAAAAAAAAAAAAAAAAAAAAAAAAAGTCGTGTTTACTGAAACGTGGTTAAAAGAGAATACTACAACTCTACAACATACATAATTACTCAGCTATTCACAACTGTCGTCCTATACAAAGAGGTGGTAGCACTTTACTACCACCAAGAACTGACTTGCTTAAAAGTAATTAAATCTAGAGACCCTTGTGGAGAGTATATATTTGCCCGTTTAAGAGTCAAGGGTGGCGAGGCTGTCCTGACTGCGGGAGCAGTCTACAGGATTCCTAACATTGATGTGACTGAATTTAACCTTAGAAATCTAATACTAGATAACAGACTGAACAAAAATCATTAATTATTTCTGGGGACTAACGCTTACCTCTGCGAGCCTGGTAACCCTCCTGCTGCTAGTTTCTTCAACTGTATGAATTCCTGCTTCCTCATACCCTTAATCACTAGACCTACTAGAATCATTGATAGTACTGCCACGTCTCTCTATCACATCTGAACCAACATAACCTCCCTGCTTACTTCAGGGATAATCATTGATAGCACTACAGACCATTACCCCACATTTCTCCTAACCAACATTAACAAACCACCTCGAGACACAAGGAAGATATGCTTTAGGCTGCACAATAAAACTTCTAGAGGCAATTTCATACCTGTTGCAACTATCAACTGGGAGTCCAAATTAGGTAATAGGGGACATCAACCTAGCAGTGTAATCATTTCCTCAAAAAACTTTCAGCCTTTATAACACCCACTGTCCTATGCTAACGAAGCCAGTCAACTAAAAGGCTAAACAACCCTTGGCTCACAAAGGAGGGATACTTAAATCTATTAAAAAATATGACCTTGAGAAGAAGTATAGGTCAGGAATTGTCTCCAAAGAATTAATCATTGCTATCTAAAATAATTAGAAGTCAAAATTAAATACTACGAAGATAAATTTACCTAAACAAAGGGCAACATTAAGAAAACATGGAGCGCAATTTCACAAATATTGGGATTTTTTTAAATAACAAACCAATACTTCTTTCTAATAACGATGGTCTGCTTTTAGCCTCTGATACTGCTAATAAATTCAACAGGTTCATCTCATCCATTGGGTCATCCCTTGCTAATGATATTCCATCTTCCAGTACTAATGTTCAGGACTAACTTACAGGTAACTATCTGCAGTGTCGGTACCTAACATCTGCTAATTCCACTGATGTCAATGAGATAATCTTCTCCCTTAAAACCAAATCTAGTGCCCTTGTGGAGAAACCAACTAATTTACAAAAAAGCCTCCAGATCTTTAGCTCCTGCCATTGCATTGCTCTACAATTAGTCACTAACTCAAAACCTTTCCAGATATTCTAAAAAAAAAAAGAGTAACCCCAGTCCAAAAATGTAGTGATCTCGCTGATGCCAACTTCAGACCTATATCAATCCTGCCAAACTTGTCAAAAGTATTTGAAAATCTAATCTACAAGTAGCTTTACTCTTATCTAGCCAAACACAATATACTTCTCTCTTGTCAATATGGCTTCAGACCTTCAAATAAGCACTAACGATGCACTTATTAGTATGATTAACTTTATACATGCAGCTCTTGATAAAAATGAGTTCCCTGTTTGGTTATTTGTGGATCTGCATAAGGCTTATGACACTCAACCACCAAAACCTGCTAAAATTACATCATTATGCAGTCAGAGGTCACTCCCTGCAACACCTTCAGTCTTACCTTATTGACAGGCTTCAGTATGTTTGTGAATAATTCAATTTCGCCCACCCTACCCATCAATATGGGTGTTCCTCAGGGCAGCATACTTGGCCCTCTCCTCTTTCTCATCTACATTAATGACCTTCCAAATGCCTTCCAACACAATCATTCTATTTGCTGACGACACAACCTTCATTTTCTCCAGTCCTGACCCTCTAGCTCTAAATGTCAGTGAATACTGAACTAAATAAAGTCCATCTCTGGCTAACTACCAACAAACTTTGACAAAACTATTTTGTATATTTTGTTTGGCAATGAATCAAATTAATCTCAGGATAAAATTTGGAACAATGATGGCAAATTCCATGGTGTTCTCAGACAAGCTGAATTTCCAAGGACACATTCTAAAATAAAAAAAAAAGTTCCAAAAACTGTTGGTATTCTAAGATCAGATATTATGTACCTCGCCCTGCCCTGGTGACGCTCTATTACTCTCTCATCTATCTTTATCTTACCTATGGTATTTGTGTTTGGGGTTCTGCTACCCAAAATCCTTTACGTTCTCTAATTACAACACAAAGCTGCTATTAGAACAATATCTAACTCTGGCCCCAGACATTATTCGGTACCTTTCTGAAGTCTCTGAATATGTTAGGTATTAAGTCACTGCATATCCTCTCGTATTTTATATATATAAAACGCTGAACTGTAATGTCAATCCTGACCTTAAAAGCTTCCTAGAAAGTTAACAACCCATGGGCACCAAACCAAAAACAAATACCTATTTGATATTCCAAGAGTACGACTTAAACTAGAAATGCTCTACAAATCAAGGGACCCAGAATGTGGAATGACTTTCCCAATCATGTCAAAGACTGTACCCCTCCAAACCAGTTTAAGTTGAAAACTAAGTCCTACCTAATTAACTCCATGTAACCTACCTTACCCCCAAATGTCAACCTATGTCCTACTAATTTTAAACAATGCCGTTTGTTCATCAAATTGTATATTTGTTATTTTCTGCCATGTTCCCACTCCTTTTTATTTTTTTAACAATTTATACTTTAATCTCAATTAGTAATAAGTTTTAGTCCAAGTGTTTTTCCTGCCTGAAACGCTTTGCGTAATAGTGGCTTTAGGCTTTGTATGTACTAGCTCTATCTATAAATTCTTCAATTCTTCAATGGTATCTCACCTTGTATGTACGTACTTTACCTGAATAAACGTCTTATTTAATTCGATTTGACTCGATACATGGAGTTGAGAAGTGGAGCAATTTATGGGTACAGTGAGCACACACTTTGGGACACTTCTCTGGGAACAGATTAAATTATTAAGTCGAGGTGCCACTGTAGTTATAAATTTCCAACATACAGTGGAATCTCTATTCTAACAGCTCCCATATCAAACTTTTCGGCATTTATACTGATCATGTTCCCATTATATGATGATTATACATATCATTATGTATATTCATCCATTTGCGTGGCATTCACACGTAACAACGTGTTCCTGGCACATCAGTTTTGCCATAACTGTCATTCAGTGCAAAACCCACTACACTTCCTCAATATTTTGGATATCCGTAGTGCAAGTAAGTCACCATGTGACCTAAGAAAGTTAGTAATAAGAGTTGAGCAAAAAAATAAAATTTTAAGAACCACGAGAGAGATGAAGAAAGACCTCATGGCTAAATATGAAAGTGGTGCCCATGTATATGGAACAAAGGTGAGGTTTTTAAGATAAGTGGACAAGCTTCTGTTGGCAGCACTGTACCATGCCAGACGGCAATGGATGTGGAGCCCACATGCGTACCAAATGGCATTTCACATTTATTTACCACAATACAAGCCTGACCCCAGGCTGGGCTTTAGGAGTAGAGTAACTCGCAGAACCGACAGCAGGTAAAAAGCCAGGTAAATATGGCATTTCCACTAAAAAAAAAATGCACACTTGCCCTTTCTAACTTTCTTTTCTTCTGTTGGAAGCTAAATGTTTATGTATAGGAAATTACTCTTCCCAACCATTAGCATTCCAAGATGAGAAGGCATTCGGATGTAAAGAAATAATTTACTCGTCCTAACACCAATGCACCTAATTGGCACGTGTGGAGGAGACAATTCATGGTGTAGGGGGAACAGGCAGCCAGTGTGTTTTGGCTCAACCCGTTATATTGTAGTATATAATTGTTTAGAGCACAGGAGTTGGCAAATTTTTTTTAAGTAGCTCGAGAAAATATGGCAAGGTATTATGATAAAGGCACTAAATTTCGAAGATTTGTTGTTAGTGACAAGGTGTGAGTGTGGTTGGTGCTAGTTAAAGGAACCCGTGAATGACTAGATTTTGCGGACCCTATAGGGCGAAGGTGCTTGGTGACGTGACTTGTGGTGCACATGCCAGATAGACCAAGGAAATCTCACTTATGCCACGTTAATCTGAGTAAGAAATGCTGGGCTAGAGAAGAAGATACAATATTAGCTAAGACAGTCGTGTGCCGTGTCTCAAGAGATTATGGGATTGGAAAAGATGAAGCTAGAGAGCCGACTACTGATTCAGAGAGTCCGAATCTCTAATACAAAGTGGTTAAAAGCTATGGATGAACATTAGTCATATCTAGATGACCAACGGCAGCAGGAATTTAGATATTCTAATATGGAACGTATCACTTTTCACAGACGTGCCACAAAAATATTGCGAGGTCATTACCGATGTGAATGTAGGAGCAGCTTTGCCGATAAAACATCCATATAGAATGAATCCCGAGAAGAGAGATCACGAAGAAAGAAGTACAGTATCTTAGATAATTTGGCTGAATTGAGTGATTGGCGTTCACCTTGTCTCCTGGTAAAGAAACCAGGTGGTATGCATCTCTTATGCACAGATTATAGAAAAGTGAACCGTCACTGTCGCAGACTCTTACCCGATTCCGCGGATTGATGACCGTATTTATCAAACAGGACAAGCACAATGTGTCCAAAATTGATCTATTGAAGGGTTATTATCAGATACCCCCTCACTGATAAGAGCCAAAAGGATATTTGCTTTTGTTACACCAGACGGACTATCAATATCAGGTAATCCCATTTGGCATCAAAAACGGAGTTTTATCAAAAGTAATGACTAAGGAATTGCAGGGAAAGGTAGGTTGTACAGTGTACATCGACGACATTGTAGTTTATTTTCATTCATGTGAAGAGCATCTACAGTAGTTACAGGATCTATTTGGTAGACTGAAAGTAGCTAATCTAACCATAAACCTGCCAAAAGAGAGTTTGGTAAGGCCAAGTTGTAGTACCTTTGGTATCTATTAGGTCAAGGAAGGTTGCCCCTAGTGAGAAGATGGAGGCCATTGACAATTACCCAGTACCTAAAGGTATGGGAGACTTGCTATATAGTGCTCAGATACCTTGGTATGTTGGAAGTTTCCAACCCCAATACTAACCGTTGGTGCAATAGTATAAATTTATTGTACTAGGAATTCATATTTACTAACATTACTAGTAAGTAGCCTCATGCAGCAAATTCTTATTAATAACAGGGGTGCAATATTTATATTGCATCAGTCACTGGTTCCTTGACAAATTATATTTTCATAAATCAAATTATTCAATCTAACCTTGTATATATTAAGAAATATCAATTGGTAATAGATTTATATTTATTTAGCAAATTATATAGCCATTTATTGGAAATAATTTTATACTGCTGCGATCAGCTGTTCCAGTAAAAGCGATGAACTGAATTTCCACTACGAATATTTCTCGCCCATCTAACGTCATTTAGATTAAATGATTTTGCACAGCGAGAAATAATCTGCTGTTCTATAAAGCACGTTATTATGACAAATTGACGTCGGTAATGTTTCCATCCATTCGGAAATTAGAATTAAGTATATCAAATAATTTCCAAAGTTTCCAACATTCGGTGCTAGGTGGAGCGCACAACACTCACTAGCGAGGAGACTTGGCAGAGACAGATGCCATATTTGGAGTGTCCTGTCTGGCTACCGTCTCATATTTCGAACATCCGTGCATTAACCGACTTAAAGTAGACGTGACGGCTTCATCTTATTCCGGACACCATGTCCGGCAAAGCTAAGTTATCCTTTTTATATAGTTGTGAACTCATTATATAGGGTGCCTTGTCAGGGCACACGACCATCAAAATAACCTTGTGAGTGTCATCGTATTCTATCAACACTAAATATATAAATGTGTGGGAATATGCACTCATGGACGGAAATTACATAAGATTCGTATTTCAGCATGAAGTTAGCGGCAAGGAAATCTTAAGTCAGCCTATATAATCACCTGTTGCCAGAGATAACCGACTTTGACAGGATTAAACTGGTTATAGTTGCTGGAAGCCATCTAAGTTCAACTTAGCTAGCTAAGCCGTTAACCGTTTCCATTTGTAGTTAATGCTAACTTATGATCCCAGGTAGCTGAGAAACGAGTCCACCCTTGAGATTTAGTTAGGTCAGGCTCGGCTAAATAAGAGGTGAACGTATATAGTATACATTCTATTAGATTTGACAAACGGTTAAAACCATGGGCAGTGAATGAATGGGCGCCAACGCGCCCATTCATTAACGTCATTAGCCCCTTTCTTCCTCCATTATGAAAGAAGGATAGGATTAGGTTTCTACTCCTTTTTTGGGCATTTGTAAGTGCTGTTTGCCCGTTTAGTATCTGTTTATATGTTGAGGTGTCACCTAGGTGTTTCCCCATTTCCTTGCAGTAGTTTTTCCTTTCCCATAGGACTACTGATCCCCCTTTATCTGCCTGTTTTATTACTACGTCCCTCCTTTCGCAGAGTTCGTAGTGCTTGACGGAGACACGCAACTAGAAGACCTCTGGAACTTTTTCAGGGACAGGGACTACCCTGAGAAAACACTGGAAAAAGCAAAAAGGATACTGGAAGGAATAACAAGGGAAAAAGCACTGACAAGCGAACCAGTAGACAACAAGGGAAGATATACTAATCTCTACTTTCTTCCAAGGCTTTGAGTTGCCTCTTAGAAAAACGATGGACACTATGGACATGGATGGACGAACGCTTTGGAGAACACCCATCATGGGAAAGATTCCCCAAAAACCCACCAATGATAGCATGGAGACGTAACAAATCACTAAGAGACAAGCTAGTCTCTGCGAAGCTCAAAGATGCGACAGCAGAGCGTAGCGAAACTCATTAATAAGTAGCCACGGCAGTTAAAAACCCATTAGCGCCGTACGTTTCCTGGGGATAGGAGGGGAGGAAGGACAATTGAAAACACGAGGTCGGGTAGGGACCCAGCAAGATACGAACCTAAGCTTATGCTAATAAGTCTCCCCGGTAATGAAAGGTGCTCCCATCCCAGGGGCACTACCCCTGCCGTGTTTTAGCAAACATTGTTCTCATAATTTATTTTTTCTTCCTACCTATCTCCCTAAGTTTTATCACCCAACAGGAATACGCCATAAACGAGACCTAACCTGCAAGGAACGCGGGAAGAAGCGACGGAACTACCACCCGAACCTAACCTGCAAGTGGAGCTATCAAAACCTTCGAGATCATCAAAGAAAACCGAACTCCCCTAGACCCTAGGTCTTCTATGTTTTCTTTCTTTCTTTTGTACCTAACCTGTCTTTTTTGAATAAATAGAGCGGTCTGGTCCAGGTGCAAATTCACAAGTAAGTGAAGTCTCGGACTGATGAGAGTGGTTCCCACGAAACAGTACTGTCTCCGATTTTTCCAAAAAAGCATAAAAATACTTCGTAACGTAAAAAGAATCTCTTCTTGGTGCACACAGTCCAGAGAAACGCAATACATTCATGAGACTATCCTACTCATGGAAAAAGAAATTATTGTGATAGAACACCTGTGACCAGAAAATACTGCCATTTGGATTACCTAAAAAACTAGCGTTTTATTCTCACCATTGGATATATAAAAGTGCTGTACTATACGGATTTCTTGACAATACGACGGAATAAACCTGGACCCAGAGGGAAGTAAGTAAAGAGAGAGGTAAGTCAGTATTTCATGTCTGGCCACAATACAGGCAAAAACCACAAACAACAGACTTACAAAGCCCCTACTTCCCAAGGCTTTGACATTAATATGCACCCATATGGTAAAACACAGACCAAACACGAGGGCAACAAACAGTACAGAGGACAAACACCCCCACTGCACGACTACATCAGTATCATTAGCACCCTACTACCCTAACACAAACCCTTCACCCATGTAGGGAACACAAACCGAGGCTACAGGGGGACAGGGTGAACAAACACAGCACGCACAGAACCCAGCACCTATACCATCACACGGTCTAACAGACGACCTGTCAGCACAACCGTCAGATGCCTGGGCAGATCTCATAAAAGCACTAGATAGGGTAGACATTGCCCCACCTCTAGCAACATTGCCTAGCATATGGGCTGAGGCAAGAGTCTGGGAAGGAGCAGAGGAGAAAATTCTCAAAGACCTCCCTTTCACAAAACCCCATAAAGATATCCTTAACCCAGACACATATTACAGAACAAATCAGATAAATGCTCTCGAATGAGAGGAACTACACAGAGATAGAACTAACAGACAAAGAGAACAAAGCAGCAGATATGCTGAAACGGTTCTTTTCAACACTTGACTACCTCAAAGAGAGGTTGAGGCAACTCCAATGGACAGCGAACTGGTACAAAACCCCAGCATTCCTGACCCCAGCCCCAACCTTCCCATTCTTTTCCACAGACCTACCCATCCCACCGGCACTAGAAGCATACATAGAAACATTCTATGAGACACGCGCGAAGGAGTCTGCAGCAATATTTACCTTACTGCTAAAAGGCTCAATTGCCAGGGAACACACAAAAATAGAAGTCCTCGTGACATGCCTGTTTGAAGAAGGCTACAGTTACGATAGGGTAGGGGCCATCCTCTGGACGGCCTACAACAAAAGAACAAAATCAACATGCTATACGCAACCCCAGCCTTTTTCGGGACAAATCCTGATAAAAGTCAACAAAAAAATAACCCCATACACAGATTTCAAAACAGCCCCAAAGGTCGATACACGTTCAGACTTAAAAAAAGGAGATGTTTGACATTATAGCCCCGGCAGGGCGACTCATAGAAGAGGGTTATCCAAAACCCTCAGTATGGGACATGATACCAGATACGGACGAATCACTAGCAAAACCCCTGCCTATCCAGCAGGAAGAAGCCAACAAACTTACACCCACAGAACAGAAACAAAAACACAAGGAAAACCTCCCATAACCAAAAGAGGATTAACCCCGACAAACGCAAAAAAACACCAGACAACAGAGTCCAACAACGACGGACAAACAGCAAATAAAGATACCTCACACCCAAACAGGGAGAGGAACAGTAATAAAACATACCAAAATAGAGACAAGTAAACGCTCACATAGTAGAGGAAGACCAAGAGAGGTGGATAAAAACCGCCCGCAAACCTCTAACAGAAGAGACAGCCGATCGCCCCAAAGAAACCAAGCACCCCCTCAAAAAAAACAGAGGAAACGAGAAAGGGTGGCAAGGTGGAGGGAGACAAAAAAACAGAAAGGGAAGAGAACAAGAGACGACAGAAGCGCATCAGGAGCTCGGTAGTCTCAGAGGTCAATATCTCTAGGCACGAGTGGGACCTACTCGGGAAAGGACTTACCTTTGTCCCAGGACCCCCACCAAGGCATAAACGCCTTGCAATAGTAGAGGAAACATTGAGCTCTCTGGAGGACCTCATAAACAACACATGGGCAACACTCCAGGTCACGGAACTCACACAAACGGACACCTCAGGGAACCAGGGAAGGGGTGAACAAAGAACCCTTTCATCAAAATATATGAACCCTCCCCAACCTAAAACACAGAACCCCTTTAAACTGAGCGGCCTAAGTGGCCAGCTGAATCTCCTGACAACCTCTCTCAAAGCACAGGTGCTGGAACGGAGACCCTACAACCTCAAACAAGAACTCCATCAAGCACTACGAAATCTCTGCGAAAGGAGGGACGTAGTAATAAAACAGGCAGATAAAGGGGGATCAGTAGTTCTATGGGAAAGGAAAAACTACTGCAAGGAAATGGGGAAACACCTAGGTGACACCTCAACATATAAACCGATACTAAACGGGCAAACAGCACTTACAAATGCCCAAAAAAGGAGTAGAAACCTAATCCTATCCTTCTTTCATAATGGAGGAAGAAAGGGGCTAATGAGAGCTTCGGCAAGAGACATTTTTCTAGCCTTCGACTCTGAGCTACCAAACATATACCTTTTACCCAAAATACATAAAGGTAAGGATCCAGAAACAGGAACCTGGCCGGGACGCCCGGTACTAAGTGGGTGCAGGGCACCAACAAGACCGATCGATAGGATATGTACAGCTTTATTAAACCCCTTACTTTCCCAACTGAAAGACTTATTGATACAACTGACCTCTTGAGAAGACTAAACAAAACCAATGAGGAATGGGGCCCGGTACCAAGTAATGCAATACTCTTTTCTCTAGATATAGTTTCCCTCTACCCGAGCATTCCCCAACGGGAAGCAGCAACTTTAGTAGCAAATTTCTTTGACAGAAATGCCTTTAAAGTAGGTAGGGAACTGAGGAAAGCCGGGATTTTCAGGCCACCATCCAAAGAACTCCTGACAGAGGCAATCCTACATGTCATGCGAGATACAATACTGACGTTCCAGGACAAAGCCTATAGACAAATAAAGAGTACAGCAATAGGAGCATCAAGCAGTGTAGCGATAGCGGAAATTTTCGTACACGAAGTCTGAGTCTCAAAGGAAAAACCTACAGAAAGGACCGAACCTATATTTTCGGTATATAGATGACATCTTTGGTGTCATGGTAGGTGGAGTGGAGGAACTAGACAATTTTTACAATTGGGCTAATGGGGTACACCCGAACCTTAAATTTACGCTAGAAAAAGGACAAAGGGAACTGAACTTTCTAGACACCACAATTTATAGATTCAGACACCCGACGCCTGGAGACAAAGGCTTACTACAAACCTACAAATCTCCACATGTACCTCCAATACGACTCGAATCACCCAAGACAATTGAAAAATTCGCTACCTTATTCCCTGGGCTTACGCCTGAAAAGAATAAACAGCTCTCCTAACACCCTAGACACGCAGCTAGAAGACCTCTGCAACTTTTTCAGGGACAGGGACTACCCTGAGAAAACACTGGAAAAAGCAAAAAGGATACTGGAAGGAATAACAAGGGAAAAAGCACTGACAAGCGAATCAGTAGACAACAAGGGAAGAGATATACTAATCTCAACTTTCTTCCAAGGCTTTGAGTTGCCTCTTAGAAAAACGATGGACACTATGGACATGGATGGACGAACGCTTTGGAGAACACCCATCATGGGAAAGATTCCCCAAAAACCCACCAATGATAGCATGGAGACGTAACAAATCACTAAGAGACAAGCTAGTCTCTGTGAAGCTCAAAGATGCGACAGCAGAGCGTAGCGAAACTCATTAATAAGTAGCCACGGCAGTTAGGCTTCCCAGAAAATAGAAAAGAGAACCACAGCTGTGGACAGGGTAGAACAGAATAAGAGAAAGGGGATTGAGAGGTCA
Source organism: Procambarus clarkii (assembly GCF_040958095.1). Classification (NCBI taxonomy): domain Eukaryota; kingdom Metazoa; phylum Arthropoda; class Malacostraca; order Decapoda; family Cambaridae; genus Procambarus; species Procambarus clarkii. The sequence goes on from NC_091201.1 coordinate 22,095,019, forward strand.
TACTAAGTAAGGAGAGTGTGGGGAATCACGGCGGCTCGAGTGGGTGTGCGCACGTGACAACGAGGTCAGTAATGGAGCCTTATCCCCTAAACGAGTAACGTTCAGCCCCTCTCCAAGTACCAAAAGCATCCAGGGTGATCTCTTAGACAATAAGCACTCTACGGAATTTTGGGTTGGTTGTCCGAAAGGAAGGACGGATAATCGATCAACATTATTATCAACATCGTAATATAACCCATGTCTTACATATATCATTAGAAATAATGTTATTTCCAAATAATCTGTAAACTAACAGAATTTATTCCACCCCCCCCCCAAAAAAAAAAAATATGTGTATGTAGTGTATACACTAAGCTTTAAACCAAAGTTTACCAGTCAACTTAATGAATAATAAATTTAGTAATCAAATTTATTATATAATCCATAGGTCATAAGTTTGTCACAAACATTTTTTTTATGGTCCTTAGGGGTCTATGAACGATATTATATAATGGAGTAGAAATCCCCCACATGGTATCATTGGATACTACAGGAAATTCCGTAGAAATTTCACAACAGTAGCTGCACCTTTGACGAGACATTTAAGAGTAAGAAATGAAATGAATCTTATTAACAGAAGCCCCAGTGTTGGTTTCTCCGGATTTCCAGAAACCAGTCAAACTGTAGATGCAAGCGATGTGGGAGCTGGTGCTGTTTTAACCCAGGAACATTATGACATACAAACCAGTGTCCTACTTTTCAAAATGTTCCGCGGAATCAGAGCGTATAGTACTGTAGAAAAAGACCCCTGGCATTAGTTATGGCACTGCATTTTCAGGTGTACGTGAGTGGCGGAAAAGTACCAGTCACTATTTACCGACCATAACCCCCCCCCCCCTCGTATTTTTACACGAAATATACCAACCAGTGCCTGACTAGGTGGGCTCTTTTCTTACAAGAGTAATTTGAATACAGTGCATTTAAACCCTTAAACTGCCCAAAGCATACATTTATGCCGTGACCAGCTCAGTTTGAAACACTTTCAACATTTTGTGCATGATCTACTAGGCGAATGCTCCAACTGTCTAAATGATGCCAACAATTTTAAAAAAATAAAAATGAATATTTAAAACTTCAGATTTTGAAACCAGCTGAAACAATATATCGCCAATTATTTGGTGGTGTTATGCTCTCAGAATAGTAAATGATAATTTTTTATAGATTTGAATATAGGTTTTCAATATAGTTTACAGTAAAAAAATCGTCTGTGGTATTTTGAAATTTGCGTCAAATTGACCAAAAAAAATAGAACCCCAACCTTTAGGATTTATGAAAGCCATTCTGAAGGGATTGTAGAACAGACAGCCGAGCACACAATGTCCAAATAGTAAGAATTGGTCAAACGAATTTTAGAAGCCATTCAAAGTTGAAACCAGTTTTTAAGAGATAATTGAAGTTGAAGTTATCAACAATGAATAAGAGTTCCATTTCATTAAATTTACTTTTATGTTTTAATAAACATTGTTTGGTATTTGTACTCTAGTATGTGAAAGCTGTAGGTCAATGCGTGTTGAAATAAAAAATACCCCCCCCCCAAAACAAAAAAATAAGATAATTATAATGCTTTAGTGGATATATTTAGAGTATACTTTATACAAGTGAAAAACGAAATCAAAATAAAGAGAAAATAGTTTAAAATAAAAAAAAATAGCCAACAAAAAATTCAGTCAAGTTCCGGCCGATTTATTTGATGACCAATTTCAATTTCATTCTACCTTCAGATAGGGACTGGTATGCACTCTCAAGGATGTAGAGGGCATTGGTGAAAGTAACATACATCATAAATACATTGCCCAATGTTAATAAATCAGAGCATAATATTGCTCTAACTCAACAGAGCACGGTATGTGGAATCTCTACGACTACCGGATGGACAGGATTAAAGGACCCGAGAGCCATGAGGGCACTACGAGAAAGTACTACAATCAAAAGAAGATTGACAACGAGAAAGCAGGAGACAGCACGGAGAATAGCATAAAGCTCCGCTGTGAAGATGCAAGTCTCTGAAAAGACGCGACAAGTGCGGTCAGGAAAAAAAAAAAGTAGCCCACACCGTTTGCAGTCTTAAACCATCGGTGAAGATCGAAACGGAGCAGGAGTGTGAAGAAAAGTCCTCAAGAAAAGGCGTTTCAGAACCGTACGAGGAGTAAAAGCTTTAGTAATGCCGGTCAAGGATGTACAAAACTTCGGAAGGGAGACCCTCCACGGGGGCAAGGAAGGAACAATACGAGGAGAAATGAGAAAGAAAAATGGAGAGAGACCGGTAAGCAAGATAGCCGGACAAAGAGGGAGGTGGTGACGAGGAACAGGAACTACAGGAGAGGTAAAAGTCAAAGCACGAGAGGCGAGTGGAAGGCTTTTGCAAGGAATTGGGACGAGAAACGGAGATGGCTCCAATAAAGAGGTAGACAAGACAGTCACAGATATAAATACCTTGAAAAACGCAAAACCGGAACACATTTGCAAATTCTACGCTAAAGGAATATGCAAATATGGAAAATTAGGAGCAAAATGCCATATTCTGCATCCTCGAAAATGCAGGAACAAGTTTGAGAGGGGTACATGCCGTTTTGGAACAGGGTGTAGATACTTCCACCCTAAATTATGTCAATTTTCAATTAGAAACAAAAAATGCTTCAATCTTCAGTGTCCGGAATTCCATGAGAGAGGTACAGAGCGTTATTGACGGGAAGATCAATATGACACTACTGGAATTTTTTTAGAGGAAGGCAGAAACAGTACTAAATATAAGAGGAAAAGTCAGATTGAACCACTACAGGATTACAGAGGGAAACTGAGATACCCACAAGACTGGAATTCAAATTATCAACAAGCACACAGGTACTACACCAGACAACACCCGTCCTACTACCAAAACTGGACGAATCACTTCCAAAACGACACACCCTGGACGCAAACACAGTGGCCTCCTTACCAGAGCCTCATATTAACACCAAGTAAGGCTTCCAGCACTTCCACTAACACGATAACATCATTTATATTTGCCAACATCCATGGTATAAAACACGCAAATTCAACAAAGTTCACTTTATAGATGGTCTCCTTCATGAGGCAAATGCAGTGTTTGCAGCCCTAACAGAAACCCACACAAAGGACTACCATGATGGTGAAATATGGATCTCAGAGTACAATCTTTTCAGATGCGATAGGAAACACCGGCTTCAGGGTGGGGTCAGCCTCTACATCAAAGACACTCATCTGTACTGAGCTGCTTAACACCTCAAATGATATGGTGGAAGTGCTGATAATCAAAATAGAGATTTTAAATGTAGTTATTGTCCTTGTATATAAGTCACCGGAGGCAAACCCTCAGCAGTTTAAAGACCAACTAATGAAAATAGAACACTGCTTGGAAAACCTTATAAATCCAGCTCCGAACATCATCCTGCTTGGGGACTTCAACCTACGGCACCTGAAATGGAAGCACCTGGCTAATACAGTAATGTCAAAGAATACCAGGAAGTAGCCTAAATGAACAGGCACATGCAAATGACCTGGTACGGATTTGCGACAGGTTTGCCTTAAACCAGCAAATAGTAGAACCAACTAGGAAGGAGAACACACTGGACCTCATTTTCACTAATAATGATGAATTGATCAGGAACATAATGATTACAAATACCTGTTACTCAGATCACAACTTAATTAAAGTTATGACAACCATGGGGAGTAGACCTTCAAAACCAGTCCAGATTCCCGGTGGAGGAGATTTCAGCAAATTCAACTTCAATAATAAACAGAAACTGGGAGCAAATAAACCAGGACTTCAGAAATAAACTGGGAAGAACAGCTAGAAAATGCAAACCTGAACCAGTGTCTGGAAAAAATAAGATCAGTAGCACTAGAAATATGTTCAAACCGCATACCTCTAAGAAAAAAGAGGAAGAGATGCAGATTGGAACGGGAACGTCGTTCCCTATATAGGCGAAGAAAACGAATCATGGAACAACTTGAGAGTCGCACCTTATCTCAAGAACGGCGAAGAAGGTTAAGTAGAGAAATAGAAACAATTGAACGGAAGCTACAAGAATCATACAAAACCCAGGAGAGGCAGAGAGCAAAAGGCCATCAGTGAAATAGAGAAATCCGAAATATTTTTTCTCCTATGCAAAATCATGATCAAAAACCAAATCTAGTATCGGGCCCCTGCGAAAAGGAGAAGGAACTTTCACCGATGACAACAAAGAAATGAGCGAGTTACTGAGGAAGCAGTACGACTGTTTTCAGCGAGCCATTAAACACACTAAAGATTGATAACCCAAATGAATTTTTCATGGATATGATACCAACATCAAATCATATATCACACGTCACCCTATCCCCACTGGATTTTGAAGAAGCCATAAACAGTATGCCAATGCACTTTGCACTAGGCCCGGATTCTTGGAACTCCATATTCATAAACTGTAAAAAACCACTATCGCAGGCCCTCCACATTCTGTGGAGACAAAGCCTAGATACTGGCGTTATTCCTGATATACTAAAAACAGCAGAGATGGCACCACTTCATAAAGGAGGAAATAAGGCAGAGGCAAAAAATTACAGACCGATAGCACTAACATCGCACATCATAAAAATTTTTGAGAGAGTGCCAAGAAGTAAGATCAGAAAATACATGGAATCACAGCATCTCCATAACCCCGGACAACATGGTTTCAGAACAGGACGCTCTTGCCTGTCACAGTTGCTGGACCACTATGATATGGCATTAGATGCTATGGAAGACAGACAAAACGCTGATGTAATTTACACAGATTTCGCAAAAGCTTTTGATAAATGTGACCATGGTGTTATTGCACAAAATGGGTTCAAAAGGAATTACCGGAAAAATAGGCAGATGGATCTACAATTTCCTGACCAACAGAACCCAATGTGTAATAGTCAACAAAATAAAATCCAGCCCATCAACCGTGAAGAGCTCAGTCCCCCCAGGGTACTGTGCTTGCTCCAGTACTTTTTCTCATCCTCATATCGGACAGACAAGAACACAACCTATACCACTATCATCCTTTGCAGATGACACTAGGATCTTCATGAGAGTAGGCAATATAGATGACACTGCGAACCTCCAGTCAGATGTAGATCAGGTCTTTCTATGGGCTACAGAAAATAATATGGTGTTTAACGAAGATAAGTTCCAGCTCATGCACTATGGAAAAAATGAATATAAAAACGGAAACCACGTACAAAACTCGGGCAAATCATAACATAGAACGAAAAGGCAATGTAAAGGATCTGGGTATACTCTTGTCGGAAGACCTTACCTTTAAAGAACACAATAAAGTAGCCGTCACAACTGCAAGAAAAATGACAGGTTGGATAACAAGAACTTGTTACAATAGAGATGCTATACCGATGATGATACTTTTCAAAACGCTTGTGCTCTCTAGAGTGGAGTACTGCTGCACAATGACAGCACCTTTCAAAGCTGGAGAAATTGCTGACCTGGAGAGCGTGCAGAGATCCTTTACTGCTAGAATCCACTCGGTCCCAATAGTTTAGATGTTTTACTGACTAAAGAGCCTAAAACTGTACTCCCTTGAGCGCAGGCGGGAGAGGTACATAATAATTTACACGTGGAAAATATTAGAGGGGCTGGTCCCAAACCTGCACACAGAAATAACATCACATGAGACCAGAAGACATGGCAGGATGTGCAGAATACCCCCGTTGAAAAACAGAGGTGCAACAGGTACTCAGAGAGAACTATCAACATCAGAGGTCCGAGACTGTTCAACACGCTTCCACTACACATAAGGTGCATAACTGGCCGACCCCTCACAGTGTTCAAGAGAGAACTGGATAAGCACCTCCAAAGGATACCTGATCAACCAATTTGTGACTCATACGTCAGGCTGCGAGCAGCCGCGTCCAACAGCCTGGTTGATCAGTCCGGCAACCAGGAGGCCTGGTCGACGACCGGGCCGCGGGGACGCTAAGCCCCGGAAGCACCTCAAGGTAACCTCAAGGTAAGGTAGGACCGTGCCAGATAGCGAAGACAGTAGCGATCACTGCGGTCCTGGAGAGATAGGAATCCAGTCTCAACATACAAGCTCAGGGCAGGAGTCTATCGAAAGGCATCAGAGCCGAGGCACAACCCAGCATGGTGCAAAGCATCAAGACGGCGAAGAGTAGAAAGAAGCGGACGAGTAAGCAGGGCAACCATAATCGAATTTAGACAGAACGAGTGAGGAATGTAGAGATGAGCATATGCCTATCCACCCCCCCCAAGAAGTATGGAACAAAACCTGAAGGAGGGAAAGGGCCTTAGAGCATTCAGCGCGGAGGAAAGACATATGGGCTGACCAAGACAACGAGTGTCAAAAATTAACCCCAGAAGCTTAGCGGAATCCTTGTACACAAGGGTATGTCCATAAAGAGAGGGGGGGGGGCGAAGAATGACACGCTTCCGAGTAAAAGTCTTAACACAAGTCTTAGACGCAGAGACCTTTAAGCCATGATCGGTTGCCCAAGACGACACAGTATCAATCGCAAGTTGAAGCCGTCGTGAAGCAGAGGCGAATCACCACCCCGACAGCAAAGGGTAAGAACGTCTACATAGAGAGCAGAGAAGATGCCAGTTGCAAGGAAGGAAAGACCATTGAGAGCAACAAGAAAAAGGTAGTGCTTAGAACACTACCTTGGGGTACACCCTCATATTGCCGAAAAGGGGCAGAGAGTGGTACCGAGCCTCACTCGAAAGGAACGACGAGAGGGGAAACTTTGGAGGAAGAGAGGGAGATTGACACGAAGGCCAAAAGATTGAAGTTGGGACAATATGATACCACCTGGTAGTGTCTTAAGCCTTTTTCCAGGTTAAAAAGGACAGCAACAACGGAGGTCTTCGCAGCAAAAGCAATACAAATATAGACCAAGTTCACCAGGACATCCATTGTGCTGCAGCATTTGGGAAAACCAAATTGAGAAGGGAAAAAGTGGTGATAGTGCTCCAAGAACCACATCAGACGAACGTTAACTATACGTTCAAAGAGCTTGCAGACAACTCGTGAGGGCAATAGAGCGGATGTCCTTGGGGGATGATCCGAGAGACCCTGTTTTCCGAACAGGGAGGACAACGGCATCGAGCCAGTCCTCAGGGACTGATGACTCAGACCCGATTAAACAGGCTCGGTAAATACCGAGACGAGCACGAAGGAAGATGTCGAAGCATCTTATAATGAATGCCATCGGCGCCTGCCGTCGTGGAACCGCAGAGGGCCAGGGCAGACTGGAGCTCAGAGAGAATGGATCGTTATAGGGAAGATTGAGATGGGTACAGAAATCCAAAGGACGAGATTCAAAAAGAGGCTTACAAAGGAGTGAATGGGGGAAGATAAGAACCTGAGCTTACAGACGAAAAGTGGGAACTCAATTCTGTCGCGACCTGCAACGGGTCTGTCACAAGAGTACCACCGAGGTGAAGGACCGGCGAGACATCGGGAACGAACTTACCCGCTATTTTGCGGATACGCTTCCAGAGCAGCGGTAGAGGAGTTTCAGACGTGATAGAGGAGACAACACATCCAACATACACGTTTAGCCGTACGGATGGTCCTACGGGCAAGAAACAGCCGTGCAGTATGTCGGCTTCAAATGCACGAATTGTGTCTGTAAAAGCATCAACAAGAGGGTTACATAAAAGAAAGAGGTCAGTGATGACATTTGAGAAGTTGAAATAATTAAGAAGGTGGAGAGCTGTGTCCAGAGAGTTCGTGTGCTCTGAATATGGCATTAGCAAAAGTACAGTTTATCTTAAAGTAAAAAATTATAGGTTTAGCCTTATCTAGTAGTGAAAGCTGTAAGGCAATACGAAATAGAAAGGTTGTAAGTGAAGCAAAAGTGGAGTGTTGATAATGCAGTGTGGGAGTGGTACAGAGCCATGAGGTGACGAAGCCAGTGGCAGGCTGGATGCTCGTGGAAAATGCACCCGAATTTCACCAAGCAATGAAAATTACTCAGAAGTGTGTGTACAGTGGTGGATGGCTCAATCTTTAAAACTCACCTTGGCATTAGCTTCATTAATGTGTATGGTGAAAATTTGCTGACACTGTTGGTGCTGACGAGTATTCAAGTAAATTTGCAGAGATGGTGAAGGAACAAAATTTATTGCCTGAGCAAATTTATAATGCTGACGAGGCTGGTTTGTACTGGCCCATGCAACCCACAGACACGATGGCTGTGGTGGTGACAATCGTTCAGGTGGTTATAAACAATTTCTTTGGTGTGCTGTGCAAATGAACCTGGCACACAAATTAAAATTACTTAATTTAATTTTTTGGGGGAAAAAAAATAAAAAAAAGGCTTTAAAGTCAGCTAGGTGCCTCCCTGTGATGTATAAGGACCAGTCAACTGCGTGGATGTCTAATAATATTTGCCGAGTGGTTTAATAAGAACTTTGTACTCGAGGTGAAGGAGCACCTGAAAAGTGTTGGCCTTTCCCAAAACAGCGAAGTTGTGCTGTTACTAGGTAATAACTCAATGCAGCCACGAGGTGATGGGCTAGTAAATGACTATCATTGGAACTTTCATACCACCCAATACAACTTCACTGATCCAACCCATGGATCAAGGGATAATTAAGAACCTGTACCATCTCCACAAGGAGGTTTGCCAGACGTCTTAATAATCAGGCAGGAACACTTAAGGACTTTTATGGTCTTCACAATAAAGTCGGCTATCTAGACTATTGCTAGTGCATGGAATGAGGAACAGCAATTAACACTAAGAAATGATTGGAAATAACTTTGGCCCACGTCAAGTCTGTTTCCCGAGGAAGATTAGGCAGATTGAAGGATTTGTGGCGAAAAAAATTAGCGAGGAAAAAATTTCAGAGGAACTCCTTTGCTATGTCAAGGAGATTAAGTCCTGCAAACTGAGAGCAGAATGGGTGACATAATGGATGATGACAGATGGAATTTATTTTGACGAAGCGGCCCCAAACAATATCAAAACATGACTGATTATGGAATTATAGAATTAGTGCAGGAAAAAAAGCCAGAAGAGTGCAAAGACGACAATGGCGAGGAAGAAGCATTAAAGGAAAAATGTAACATGGCAAAAGTTCGGCAACATTTTGAAGGCATTCTGGCATTTATGGACACGAGTAACAGTGAGCTTGAAACTAAGAACATTATGATCCTGTACAATTTGCATATGTAGTTTTAGAAAACAAGATCAAAGGGAATAAAACAAATGTCAGTCATTTGCAAAGGCTGCCAAGAAAGCTAGCATTGCCTCACCTGCACCCGACTCTTCACATGTTGACCCAGTCAACCCAACACCAATATCCACCACCACCTTTCCATGTAAATAACTATGCTTCATCAAAATCACTCAAACTAAAGTGGATCAGGACTACTTACTGGTGAGTACAAACAAAACGTCACATTTATGCCATGAACCTGTATTTTTTCCTGACATTTTTTTTCCCTACATTTAGTTTTTTTCTTTTCCTTTCATTTCTCATTTACGAACTGGCACGATAACCAACGGGTTTCATCCCCAAGGGGTTCACAAACCAAGTTTTTCTCTATTAAATCTGGATAACCGTATCTGGTAATAGTCAGTCCCCTAAGACTGGCTCGAGGCAGTGGTTCTTCCTATTCGAAAACTGGGGTCTAGTGACATCTAAGGACTTCTGCCCCCTCCCCCATTGCCCTCACGAGTTGCGTTTCCAAACACTCTGAACATATGGTCAATGTCTGATGTGGTTCTTTGAACACACTACCCCTCTCCTCCTCAATTTGGTTTTCGTAAGTGCCACAGCACGACTGATGTCTTTGAGAACTTGGAGGTCTATATTCCTACATCTTTTGCTGTAAAGATCTCCGTTGTTGCCGTCCTTTTTGACCCGAAAAAGGCATATGACACCACCTGGAGATACCACATTCTGTCCCAAATCCGTTCTTTTGGCCTTCGTGGTAATTTTCTTCTCTACAAAGCTGCTTCTAGTTGTTGCTTTAGAGTGAGACTTGGTACTGCTCTCTGCTGCTTTTCGGCATTACGAAGGTGTACCCCTAGGTAGTGTTGAGCACTATTTTCCCTCTTTGTCCTTAATGATATTTCCTCTCTTCCCTTTGGTATCTTCTCAGCTCTTTAGATGACCTTACCCCTTGCTGTCGGGATGATTTCCTTCAACGGCGGCTTCAACTTGCGATTGATGCCGTGTCGTCTTGGGCCACCAATCATGGCTTCAGGTTCTCTGCAACTATGACTTACCCAAGGCTATGACTTACTCTGAAGCAGGTCGTTCTTCGTCCCTCTTTGTCGCTTTATTGTCATCCCCTTTTGTACAAAGATTCCGCCAAGCTTCCGAGGTTAATTTGACACTTTTTTGTCTGTCACCCCATGTCTTATATCCCGAATTGTCCCCCAACTCATGTCTGCATCTGGAAACGAGTCACATTGTCGGCATTTTGCCCGAGAGGTACTTTCATGATGCCACCTTTGGTATGCAAGCAGCTGCAGGATTGGCGAGAAATATTGTATTCTTAGATAAGTAATTATCAAAAGAAGGCACCAAACCGGGAAGGCTATGTAGCACCATCAAATGCGCAGAATAATCAGAGGGCGCTAAATATCACCAAGGATGCCAATACGAGAAAAAAAACGCACAAGGCGAACGATATCAAAAGTATCCGTGTCACCAAGAATTCTATTGAAAGACAGGTGACCGCGAGGGGCGGTCAGAAAGCAAGACACACGCTCGACCTGGAAGTCGAGACATTCAAGAAGGACATGCACGACCGTAAGAGGGACAATGCAACTAGGACAATAAGGAGCAGGGCGGCGCTCCATCAAGTGACCATGGGTTAAACGAGTATGGCCAATACGCAACCTCGCCAGAGCCGTTTCCCAACACCGGTTACGGTGGTAGGAGGACGGCCACGAGGAAACAACATTTCAGAGTACGTAGTTTGTTACCAGTAACAGACGACCAAGAAGCCTGCCAACGGGTAAGGACGGAGGAATAGATAAAAGTCGGGTAAAAGTCGGAATATGGAATACCTTTACGAGAGATGGGACAAGAGCGGACAGCTTCCTTGGCGGCAGCATCCGCACGCTCATTTAAAGACACACCAATATGGCTGGGAACCCAACAAATCTCAACCGACTTAAATTTACTGTGAACAAGAAACAGCCAATGCTGGATCTCGACAACTACTGGATGAACCGGATTAAAGGACCCGAGAGCCATGAGCGCACTACGAGAGTCAACAACAACTATAAAGGAAGACTGACAACGAGAAAGCAGGAGACGAAGAGCATAGAGAATAGCATAAAGCTCTGCTGTAAAGATGCTAGTCTCCGGAGGTAAGCGACACATAAGTGCGATCAGGAAAAACAACAGTAGCCAACACCATTCCGCAGACTTGGACAAAACCGCGGAAGAGGGACTCTCCATGGGGGCAAAGAAGGAACAACACGAGGAGAAACATCAGAAATACGAACGGAAAGATAATCCTGTAGGCGAGATAACCGGACAGAAAGAGAGAGGTCGTGAAGAGGAACAGGAACCGCAGGAGGGGTAAAAGTTAAAGCACGACAGAGGCGAGAGGAAGGATGTTGCAAGGACCGCGCAAGATAGCGAAGACAGTAGCGATCACGGCGGTCCTGGAGAGACAGGAAGCCAGTGTCAACATACAAGCTAAGGATGGGAGTCAATCGAAATGCACCAGAACTGAGGCGCAACCCAGTATGGTGCAAAGCATCAAGACGGCGAAGAGTAGAAGGAGAAGCAGACGAGTAAGCAGGGCAACCATAATCGAGCTTAGACAGGACGAGAGAGGAATGTAAAGCACGGAGTGTGCGCCTATCTGCCCCCCCCCAAGAAGTATGGGACAAGACCCGAAGGAGGGTAAGGACCTTAGAGCACTCAACACGGAGGTAAGAGATATGGGGAGACCAAGACAAACGAGTGTCAAGGAATAACCCCAAAAGCTTCGCGGAATCTTTGTACTCAAGGGAATGACCATAAAGTGACAGAGGGACAATGAACGACCCGTTTCCGCGTAAAAGTCATGGCACAAGTCTTAGAAGTAGAGAACTTTAAGCCATGATCGGTGGCCCAAGACGACACGGCATCAATTGCAAGTTGAAGCCGGCGCTGAAAGAGGCGAATCATCACCCCGACAGCAAAGGGTAAGATCATCGACATAGAGGGCGGAGAAGACACCTGAAGGAAGAGGAAAGAAGACCATTGAGGGCAACCAGAAAGAGTAGTGCTCAGAACACTACCCTAGGGCACACCTTCGTATTGCTGAAAAGAGGCAGAGAGCGGTACCAAGGCGCACCCGAAAGGAACGACGAGAGGGGAACCTGCGGAGAAAGTGAGGGAGATGACCACGAAGGCCAAAAGAATGAAGTTGAGATAGAATATGATATCGCCAAGTGGTGTCGTAAGCCTTTTCCAGGTCAAAAAGGACGGCAACAACGGAGGTCTTTGCAGCAAAAGCAGTACGAATATAGACCTCCAAGTTCACCTGGACATCTGTCATGCTGCGGCACTTGCGGAAACCAAATTGAGAAGGGGAGAGGTGGTGATGGTGTTCCAGGAACCACATCAGACGAACGTTAACCATACGTTCAAAGAGTTTGCAGACAACTTGTGAGGGCAATAGGACGAAAGTTCTTAGGGGAAGAACCCAGAGACCCCGGTTTGCAAACAGGGAGGACAACGGCATCGAGCCAGTCCTCAGGCACTGACGACGACTCCCAGATCCGATTATACAGACTCAGTAAATACTGAGACGTGCACGGAGGGAGATGGCGAAGCATCTCGATGAATACCATCGGAGCCCGCCGCCGTAGAACCGCAGAGGGCCAGGGCAGAACGAAGTTCAGAGAGAGAGAGAGAGAAGGGATCATTATAGGAAAATCGAAGACGAGTGCAGAAATCTAGAGGACGAGACTCAAGGACAGGTTTACGAAGAAGAAAAGATTGGGGAAGACGAGGACCAGAGCTACAAGAAGAAAAGTGGGAACCCAGTACGGAAGCGACCTGCAAAGGGTCCGCCACAAGAGTATCATGGAGGTGAAGAACCGGTGAAACATCGGGAACGAACTTACTATCTTGCAGATACGCTTCCAGATCTGGGGCAGACTAGTCGGACATAATTGTTGAGACATAAGATGCCCAACATTCACGTTTAGCCATACGGATGGCCCTACGGGCCACCGCACTCGCTTTCCGAAAAAAAAAAAGAATCGGTCGTCTGCCTACGGTGGTGCCTCTTCCAGGCTGCACGCTTACAGCGGACAGCCCGAGCACAGTCCGCATTCCACCAGGGAACGCACTTCCGTGGACCCCGTGAGGAAGAGCGAGGAATAGAGCGGAGGGCAGCGTCGAAGACAGTGTCATGAAAAAGGAGGAGAGTGCGAGAGAGGCAAAGGGAGAGGTCAGAGAGAGCAGCACTGAGGGTAAATAGGGTCCAGTCCGCCTTAGCAAACTGCCACCTAGGGAAAGAGGGAAGGGCGAAAAGAGAAAAAGGAAACAAGGATGGGAAAATGATCACTGCCATGGTGGTCATCAAGAACCTGCCACGTGAAATCTAAGTAAAGAGAAGAAGAGCAGAGAGAAAGATCAAGACAGGAAAGGGTGCGAGTCCGAGAGTCCAAATGAGTGGGCTCTCTAGAATTTAGAAGAGACAGGGAAGAAGAGAGGAGAAACGGCTCAAGAAGGCGACCTCTGGTATTCGTCAGAACATCACCCCAAAGAGAATGACAATTGAAATCACCCAGCAGGAGCACATACTCCGGCCAGGAGTCTAGGTGGTGTTTCAAATCAGGAAGAGAAAGCGGGACATTCGGGGGGAGATAAATGGAACAAACTGTGTACCATTTCCCCACAAAGATACGAGCAGCAGAACAATGGAGAGGCAAAGGAAAAAGTAAAGGAACAAAGGGAACATCAGCGCGAATCAAGAGAGCAGAAGAATTAGGAGCCCCAGCAAAGGCTGGGAGGCGGGGGTGGAGAGAAAGGAATAGCCACGAAAACGACCAGGACGAGCACCAAGCATCGGCTCCTGGAGACTGACACAAAGGGACGAAAATCGCGAAATCAGAAGTTGGAGTTAGAGGAAATTGGCGTAATAACCTCGAACGTTACATTGAAGAATAGACATCGACGAGAAGAGAAAGGACAACAACAGAGAACAAGGAAGAAATAAAGGAGAAAGAGAAACATAGCACGTTAAAGAATATCGGGGTCGGGATCAGGGTCAGCAAAGTCAGGGTTAGGGGGCCATTGGTAAACTGAGCAAAGACGGAGGGAAGGAGGCGGGAGAACAGACCAGAGGTGGGCGGGCGGGAACCGGAGGAGGAAGAGGAGATAACGGAGGGGAGCAGTCGAGGACAGCAGCAGGAAGAGGGGGATTATAAAGAGGGGAGGGCACCTCAGCAAGGGCAGCAACCGACAGGGAAGCGGGGGCTAAAGAAACCTCCATAGCAGGAACAGGGGGCGCAACCACCGAAATGGGAGGGGAAGGAGTGAGAGGCAGAAGTAGAGGCCGAGGAAGAAAGCGAAATCACCTTACCCGCCGGGGAGGAGGAAGGAGAGGAGCCAGGCTTACACTTCTGACTTAAAGATACAGGTGTCCCAGCAACTACGTACTGGGCAACGGATTCTAGCGTCTAAACAGAAGCTGAACGAGAGCACACATGACGGCCGTTTGGAGAGCGATGGACATCAGCCCGTACCGACAGGCGGCGAAGAGTCAAGAGACGGAGGGGAAGGATGCAAAGGAGGAATGCAGGGAGACGAGGAAGAAGACACAGGAGACAAGACAGACTGGGTAGAAAGAAGGGGAACCCCAGACAGAGGACCAGGAGGTGGATCCTTCGGGAGAGAACCCAAAGGAACGGGAGGGGGCAGTGGGCGTATCAGGGTTCAAGGCCCGGAAACGGTTGCACCAGCAAGAATGACAGAGGGTGGAAGGGTCCGACCAGCAAAGGTAATCTTCACAACCCGGAGGGGTTGACGTCGACTACCACGAGGGGGACGAGTAAACGTGTCCACCTGGAGAATAGAATGGCCCTGGGCAGTAAGGATATGTCGAATATCGTCATGGCAGTCTCGCAGGTCCCGAACACCGGTCGCAACATGGGGCGGGAGCAGAACAATGTCAACACTGGCATTCATCTGATTGTTTTTCGAGACCCGAACAGGGGTCTCGCTAAGGCAGGATAAGGCAGCCAAGCGGGAAGCAGCATCCTGAGGAGCAGCAGCAACGACACGCGTACCGAGACGAGTGGAGTTGAAAGTAACGGAGGCATCCACGGAATCAATGAGATGTCGATGGAAGGAGAAATCGTTAGGAGGCGTAGAATCAAGAGGGAGGAGATCAAAATATTTGGCCCACGAAGCGGGACCAAACAAGGCTTGATAGGTATCAGAACGGGAAGGAATCAAGCGAGGGCGGCCGTGACGAGGACGGCGGTGAGAACCCCCAGAGAGAGGGGTTAAAAGGCGCAGTACCCAGCAAACACAAATCATCTACACAACGTTCGCCTATCTCTTCCCATAGGTGTGGGAATGATTTGCATTGAGAATGGTGCAGGAGAGCCTTTGAGAAACTTACTAAAAAAAATCCAAACACAAAGGTTTAATTATAAATTGTTTTTCTACAATTATTTTCTTCCAAATGTAAAACAAATAGTTTTTACATGTTTAAATATAAAATTTATGGTGTTTTTTTGTAAAATTCATTAATAAATTGTGAATGATATATATTGGCTGAGTGAAACCTTTAAAATCCATTTAGTTATAATATGAACAGAAAAAAGTAGTTTTCCAAATTTTCTAAAAATCGCTCTTTTTAACACAATTTGACTCCTTATGCATTCCACTAAACACTAATATCATGTTTAAATATATAATTTATGTATTATTCCCTAAGATAATTTATATAAATTTTAAAAGTTGCTGGAAAGTGGTGAGAACGAATCTGAAAACGTTTTGTTGTCTTATATTGGCGTGTTCTTATTAACTAGAGTGAGTAAGAGTGAGCGAGAGTGGGTAAGAGTGAGTAAGAGTGAATGAAGGTGAGTGAGAGTGCCAGAGAGTGTGTAAGTGTGAGTAAGAGTGAGTATAAGTAAGAGTGACTGAGAGTGAGTAAGAGTGACAGTGAGTAAGAGTGAGAGTAAGAGTGAGAGTAAGAGTGACAGAATGAGTAAGAGTGAGAGTAAAGTGATTGAGAGTAAGGGTGAGTATGAGAGTAAGAGTGATTGAGAGTAAGAGTGATTGGGAGTAAGAGTGATTGGGAGTAAGAGTGATTGGGAGTAAGAGTGATTGAGAGTAAGAGTGATTGGGAGTAAGAGTGATTGGGAGTAGGAGTGATTGGGAGTAAGAGTAAGAGTAAGAATGAGAATAAGAGTGATTGAGAGTAAGTGATTGAGAGTAAGAGTGATTGAGAGTAAGAGTGATTGGGAGTAAGAGTAAGAGTGACAGAGAGTAAGAGTGACAGAGAGTAAGAGTGACAGAGAGTAAGAGTGACAGAGAGTAAGAGTGACAGAGAGTAAGAGTGACAGAGAGTAAGAGTGACAGAGAGTAAGAGTGACAGAGAGTAAGAGTGACAGAGAGTAAGAGTGACAGAGAGTAAGAGTGACAGAGAGTAAGAGTGACAGAGAGTAAGAGTGACAGAGAGTAAGAGTGACAGAGAGTAAGAGTGACAGAGAGTAAGAGTGACAGAGAGTAAGAGTGACAGAGAGTAAGAGTGACAGAGAGTAAGAGTGACAGAGAGTAAGAGTGACAGAGAGTAAGAGTGACAGAGAGTAAGAGTGACAGAGAGTAAGAGTGACAGAGAGTAAGAGTGACAGAGAGTAAGAGTGACAGAGAGTAAGAGTGACAGAGAGTAAGAGTGACAGAGAGTAAGAGTGACAGAGAGTAAGAGTGACAGAGAGTAAGAGTGACAGAGAGTAAGAGTGACAGAGAGTAAGAGTGACAGAGAGTAAGAGTGACAGAGAGTAAGAGTGACAGAGAGTAAGAGTGACAGAGAGTAAGAGTGACAGAGAGTAAGAGTGACAGAGAGTAAGAGTGACAGAGTAAGAGTGACAGAGTAAGAGTGACAGAGTAAGAGTGACAGAGTAAGAGTGACAGAGTAAGAGTGACAGAGTAAGAGTGACAGAGTAAGAGTGACAGAGTAAGAGTGACAGAGTAAGAGTGACAGAGTAAGAGTGACAGAGTAAGAGTGACAGAGTAAGAGTGACAGAGTAAGAGTGACAGAGTAAGAGTGACAGAGTAAGAGTGACAGAGTAAGAGTGACAGAGTAAGAGTGACAGAGTAAGAGTGACAGAGTAAGAGTGACAGAGTAAGAGTGACAGAGTAAGAGTGACAGAGTAAGAGTGACAGAGTAAGAGTGACAGAGTAAGAGTGACAGAGTAAGAGTGACAGAGTAAGAGTGACAGAGTAAGAGTGACAGAGTAAGAGTGACAGAGTAAGAGTGACAGAGTAAGAGTGACAGAGTAAGAGTGACAGAGTAAGAGTGACAGAGTAAGAGTGACAGAGTAAGAGTGACAGAGTAAGAGTGACAGAGTAAGAGTGACAGAGTAAGAGTGACAGAGTAAGAGTGACAGAGTAAGAGTGACAGAGTAAGAGTGACAGAGTAAGAGTGACAGAGTAAGAGTGACAGAGTAAGAGTGACAGAGTAAGAGTGACAGAGTAAGAGTGACAGAGTAAGAGTGACAGAGTAAGAGTGACAGAGTAAGAGTGACAGAGTAAGAGTGACAGAGTAAGAGTGACAGAGTAAGAGTGACAGAGTAAGAGTGACAGAGTAAGAGTGACAGAGTAAGAGTGACAGAGTAAGAGTGACAGAGTAAGAGTGACAGAGTAAGAGTGACAGAGTAAGAGTGACAGAGTAAGAGTGACAGAGTAAGAGTGACAGAGTAAGAGTGACAGAGTAAGAGTGACAGAGTAAGAGTGACAGAGTAAGAGTGACAGAGTAAGAGTGACAGAGTAAGAGTGACAGAGAGTAAGAGTGACAGAGAGTAAGAGTGACAGAGAGTAAGAGTGACAGAGAGTAAGAGTGACAGAGAGTAAGAGTGACAGAGAGTAAGAGTGACAGAGTAAGAGTGACAGAGAGTAAGAGTGACAGAGTAAGAGTGACAGAGTAAGAGTGACAGAGAGTAGGAGTGACAGAGTGTAAGAGTGACAGAGAGTAAGAGTGACAGTAAGAGTGACAGAGAGTAAGAGTGACAGAGTAAGAGTGACAGAGTAAGAGAGTGAGAGTGATTATGAGAGAGTTAAGAGTGTGAGGTGTGTGAGTGTAGCAGGCCAGGGAGGCAGGATGTGTGGTCACAGGCGAGGCCTAGGCCTCGTGATCTCTAATGTTGGTTTTTATATATACGTGGGATTTTTTGTCCTGTTTCAAATTATAATTATTTAGCAGGAATGTAATAAGATATTGCACAGTATTAATGTGACAATAATATATGCATTATTTCCTTGATAATCAAACTTGTTGTTCAAAGATAATATACAATCTTTGAAGGAAACATTTTGAGAGCGCAAGCTGGCAACACTGTTCTGGTGAGAGACATATGGTTAGTTGTACTCAGACCTACAGTGGAGAAGGGTGTGTCCCAGCTGGCCGCCACCAGCCGCCACCACCCGCCGCCCACCACCAGCCGCCACCCGCCACCACCCACCACCAGCCGCCACCCACCACCAGCCGCCACCCGCCGCCACCCACCATCAGCCGCCACCTGCCACCACCCACCACCAGCCGCCACCCACCACCAGCCGCCACCCGCCGCCACCCCCCGCCACCCACCACCAGCCGCCACCCGCCACCACCCACCACCAGCCACCGCCACCCACCACCGCCACTCACCACCCGCCCCCACCACCCACCACCAGCCGCCACCACCCACCACCAGCCGCCACCAGCCGCCACCCGCCGCCACCCACCACCAGCCGCCGCCACCCACCACCAGCCGCCGCCACCCACCACCCACCACCAGCCGCCACCCGCCACCACCCACCACCCGCCACCACTCACCACCCGCCACCACCCACCACCGCCACCGCCACTCACCACCCACCACCGCCACCCGCCGCCACCACCCACCACCACCACCCACCACCACCAGCCGCCGCCGCCACCACCACCCACCACCACCGCCGCCACCACCCATCACCGCCGCCGCCACCACCACCCACCACCACCGCCGCCGCCACCACCCATCACCGCCGCCGCCGCCACCACCCACCACAGCCGCCGCCGACACCACCGCCACCACCCACCACAGCCTGCACCACCACCCACCACCACCACCGCCGCCACCACCAGCCGCCACAAGCCGCCACCGCCCGCCACCGCCTGCCACCAGCCGCCATCACCACCACCACCACCACCAGCCGCCATCACCGCCACCAGCCGCCACCACCACCAGCCGCCACCACCACCAGCCGCCATCACCGCCACCAGCTGCAGTCACAACGAGAGACTTAGCCGCACCAGGGGACGAAGTGGTCACCACCGGAGGCTGGAGGCTCGACCCAACCACAGAGGAGGGAGGGGAGCTGGGGAAAGAAGTCAGGACGGTCAAAGGAGGAGCAAGGTCGGGGCCCAACGCAGCGGGAGCTACAGAGCCTGGTCTTCCAATACAGGCCGACTCGGGGGCTTGGTCGCCCACCCCACGAGCCTGAGAAGGTAAAGCAGAAACAGTCGAAACGGGTTATCGCTACGAAAAGGAATATTCATTCACGAATGTGCCCCCACACCCACCATGGAGCCACAACTAGAGGCAGGTATTATAGACTGTGGGTTGGTTGGTGTTGTCGTCGTTGTTCCTCCTTTGCAGACAACCCAACCCACAACTCTGTAGAGTGCTTATACTTCACTAGGAGATCACCCTTGGCGCTTCTGGCTCTTGGAGAGGGGCTCAACGTCACACATTTAGGGGATGCGCTTCCCACACCTAGCCTCGTCACGTGCACACACCCACTCGAGCCGCTGTGACTCCCCACTCTCTCCTTAGGTAATATGATCTCCTCGATCCCCTTTTGGCTTATTAGTACTACCTTCTACCCTGTCCACAGCAGTGGTTCTTGGTTCTCTCTCTCTCTCTCTCTCTCTCTCTCTCCTTTACTACCTCCTGGGAAGCCTCACTTGGACAAGGGCAAACACCAGCAAATTGGAATACATTTACTGGACAAAGCACATACACGATACATACACACATATAATAATAATGAATCCTATACTCTATAATATCGCAATCAGGTTGCACTCCAACACCATCAGAACTCTATTATCAGCTTATCAAGTGGTATCCTATCCTGGTTCACCACCTGATACTATCAACCTCCTCAAGTTGATCAAGTCTACACACACTGTTGCACCATCAGCAAGAGAATATATATATATATGTATCTATAAATGTGTACAAAGAAAATCAGCATTTGAATGCAATAACATCAGTATAAATGTTCATTGATACACAACAATGATTAATCGATCAATATCAGTCCTAGAACGCATACATCTGTAGGCAATCCAGCCTACGACTGTAACTCTAAACTTCAGTATAAAACGCTCCTTGACATAAGAATGCCAACAATCACTCACCTCTCACTGCGTCTTGCACGCTAATGACAACCAAACACTATCAACTCCCTACAAGTAATCCACCAGAACTTCCCTTCTACCTCTGGAAGTTCACTACCCTAATATCTTTAGGTTCTTCCGGGCTTCACTACCAGGATCCCCTGCAGCTCCTCCAGGCTGCTATCATGAAGTTTCCTTGAGCAACTACGGTGCTTCATCTCTACAGAAGCACATGACACTCCTCTTCACTGCTGCTTCTCCTCACAGCTTGAGGTCCTCTCCTCCACTACCTTGGAGTCTCATCAACTACTTCATCTGTGCTGGCTTCGAAGTTCTCAGCAACTTCTTCCCCAAAGACAAACCTGCAACCCATCGACACTCCAATAAAATGTTTCCCCTTTAACACATGAACAAAAATAATCACACAATATGTTTGCCTCTAATCTGTCTGTTCTCTACATACAGTGAGAGTGGACTCCCCCGTTTTGGGCAGGTCCATACTCCACCTCGCCTGGCGGCGGTCCTCACTCGCTGGGAGGGTCTTCCTCCGTCAGGAGCCGGGCTCCCTCAGTCGTCTGCCAGCGCTCAGAGGGGACGGACGTCGCTCCGTGTTCCTCCCTCTTCACTCTCCTATTTCAGGCTTTCTGCCTTATTAAAACATGTCTAACTTATAAACAAACATCGCTACTGTCGCTGGGCACACGACCAACTACAAGCAATCACTATGAACTGGCGTATATCGTGCTTACCACAGATTAACTGGTCGAGGGCGCTTCTCCCTCTGACGGCGTCTGGTCACGGCGCTTCCACGGCCCACAATAATGCCTCTGGGCGATTTAATAAACACTTCGTCGACCAGGACTCGAGACCACAACGTTCCCAGCTCGGTTCCACAGCTGGCACGTCTACACACTTCTCTTCTCTTCGAGATATATCACTAGGGGTTCCCTTCTGGCGGGAGCTCAAACGGAGCGCGGCTTTTCCCTGCGATGTCTGGCACTCAAGTGAGGTCAAGGTCCTCCAGAAGCGAGCCTCACGCCTCCAGCAAAAGGTCCACATCTCCTAGCCAGTCATTTATCTGTTTCCTTCTTCACTGCCCATAATCTTAAATTCTTATATATATCCAAGCAACTATTTTACATATGGGTTATTACCTCAATATTTGCTAGACCTTCTAATCAGGTCCGGCTTGCTGAATAACTCGAGGGAGACTCGTTTCTCCTGCAGGCTGAGATAACACAGGACACCCAACAAGACGCTAACGCCGATCATGCCAGGGCCTCCTAGGGGAGCGTCGTGAGTATACGCCCCTCAAACGCCACCTTAAGAACCGACAGTCCGTCGAGATCGGGTTCAGTGACGAAAGGGGGATTGACAAAAGGTTCCCCTCGCTCTCTACGTCGGGTACTACAGTTCTACGGGTGCAAGAGTATGCCTCCTCAAGCACCCGGGCGTCAAAATAGAAGAAGTCCAAAGGAATAACCAAAACAAGCAAAAGGTCGGCAGGAAACGGCAAGCAGATAGGAGAAGAGGGGGGAGAAAAACGAAACAGAAGGAAAAAGAAAAGGTGCTCAACATAATTGGAGAGGACGGCAGCAGGAGCGCGCACAAAAAAAAAAAAAAAAAAAAAAAGGTGACAGGACTGTCCCAAGGAACATCACACTCGGGCAGCCGCCCCACTAAGCCCCCCTCATGGCAACAACGAGCTGAGCGGGGAGGGGGGGGGGGGGGGACCCAGCTCTTTAGTATTTTTATTTATCTGTACTTCAAAACATTGTTTTCCTCTTTAAGAGGAAAACTGAATTTGAAATGTTTCAATTGCAGTTTCCTCTTATTTTCAGACGTTTTCCTCCTAATGTTTATGTTTCAAATTCAGTTCCTCTTAACGTTTTTTCCAGTGTTTCTTAATGTTTATTCATTGCTAATATACTTTTTTATTTTTTATTTTTTTTTTTTTAAGATATATGCAAGAGTTGTTACATTCTTGTACAATCACTAGTACACGTAGCGTTTCAGGCAGGTTCCTGGAATACGATCCCCGCCATGAAGCATCGTTTTACAACCAAGTACACATTTTACTGTTGCATTAAACAGAGGCTACAGTTAAGGATTTGCGCCCAGTAAATCCTCCATGGCCAGGATACGAACCTATGACAAAGCGCTCGCGGAACGCCAGGCGAGTGTCTTACCACTACACCATGGAGATTGTAATATTAGTCTCCGTAATAGTAATAGTAATTCTGTAATAATTATATTACAGAATCGCCCCTGGATTCAACCCAGCCCTCTGAGTGGAGCACGCCTGTACGCAGTCAACCCCAGTTTTCCCAAGACCAAGAAGATACACCAGACGGTAACCTTCAGTCGTCCTCAGATGAAGACAATCAACCCCCTGTTCATGACATATCTGATGAAGTCAATGCTCTAGATTCACCTGAGGTAGATAATGTAGTTCAAGTTATTCCTTAAGTCTTAGAAGTTATTGACCATTTTGAAGGTGCTTGCTCGAGACATTCATTCGCCATTCCCGGTCATTTAGACGCAGACCCTACTCTTTACATAAACACTGACTTTTTTATAGAATACATAGACAATCAGTTCAGAGAAATACAGGAAGAATTCCCTCATTTCATATTTACCCGGACATAAGCTTAATTTTGCAAAAACTTAATCATGCCGACGATCAATATGAAATATTAGACTAAGTGTTTTCAATTAGGGGCGAAACCCAGACTGTTACCTGGGAAGAGGTAGAAGAGCTCGTAAATTCTTGGGTCGACGAAATGACCGCTAAAATCTACGTTTGCCTTAAAAATGTCCAATCCTCATGTGTAGGAATTCATTCCATGTCAGGCTTCACCATTAATTTTTCGTATATCCGCCACCCTATGCACCTCAGATCTTACGTACCTTATCCTGCTAAATTAAGGGGTAGAGACTGTTTTTAACCCCCACAGCGAGGAAGATTAGTGTTTGTTGCAATGTATTGCGGTGTATAAAAGTCTAGCACGCGGGACAACAATGGGTAACATTAATATTTCTCACAAAAGCTTACAATGGTTTAGGAGGCTTACAATGGCTTATTCGTAGTATGGGCAGATGAAATCAGATTCCCTGTATCGTTTGATAATCTTAGGAAAATAGAAACTTTACAAAATTTCTATTTATATTTATACAGTAACTCACGAAAGTAATCTTTACTATCTTAGTTTAGCTAGGAAAAGCCAAGAAAATTATGTCGATAAAGTCCCTTTGTTATTATTGGAAGCCAAGCATCTCTCTGATCAAGGACGTTGATAAATTTGCAAAGAATATTAACCATAATCGCTATAGAATTCCTAACACTCAAATTATGTCATTTGCGTGTTGCACGCTCCCCCAGACGAGATTCAGGCTCACGAAGAGTCATGTACTGTATCCCAAGTATTTTCGTTTTATAATCCCAATGAGAAAATATTTAAAAATTATGGGAGAACCTACAGTCAGACTCTCACGGCCTATTATGACTTCGAGTGTCTTTTAGACCGTCAAAATCCTCGAGGCATGATTGAATGTAAGCATAAAGCAATTGCTTATGCTAACATGATTTTAGACCAATGTCGTAGAAACGTATTCATACGTAGGTCCAGAGGCTGTTAATCATTTTATTACCACGCTAGAAGCCTCATGGAAAGCTATTTATGCCAGCTCTCCAACTTCCCTAAGAACTTGTCTAGAGAGCAGGAAAGAATGTTTCAAAGACAAAATACGTGTCAATTGTGCCATCAAAATTTTAAGAATAGGAAAGGTAAACAGACATACTATACAAGAAAATAATTACTTAGGTGCTTATTGTGCTCTTTGCAATTTACAATGTAAAAATGCTCTTAGATACTTTACCACATTTTCCCATAATGCTGCCTGTGATCTTGGAATTATACTTAAAGAACTATCTAAAGATCCTCACCGCGATGTAGAAATTCTAACCAAGGAAGGTTTAAAATTTATGCAAGTCATCGTGGGTGAAAAATTCCTAGATAGCATAGCTCTCCTTAATGGGTCATTTGGGAACCTTAGAAAAAGAGCATGTTGACAGAAACCCATCAAATATACTGAACACATTAAGCGGTGTATCCGATGAGGATAAAGCTTTGTTAATTAATGGTAAACAAAGCTTGTTATGATTACATTTCTTCCATGGATGTATTAGACGAACCTCGGCTCCCTTCGAGATAAGTTTTACAATGTTTTACATGACGCTCAACTGTCTGAAGATTACAACAAAGCTCTTAAAGTATTTAAATTAGGGAACTGTACAAACATCAAGGATTACCTCATGTTATATTTAAAAGTTGACGTAGGAATGTTAGTTGATATATTTACACTTTGAAATTTAAAAGAACTAGAAATTTACGAACTAGATATTGTTTTCTAGTTATCACTGCCTAGTTACGCTTGGGACGCATTCTTATTTAAATCTAAAGTTGTACTTGACTATGTGTATGATCAGAATGTTTATGATTTGTCGAGATGAAATCTTAGAGAGGGGGTTCACATCTTCCATACGGCAATTTACACAGGCTGTTAATGAGCACACTACATCTAACCCTAGCTCTCATGAAGATACTCACATTTTGTACTTAGACTAACAGCCTATACGCAGCGTGCGTGGCTGAATTACTTCCCCAGGGAGGGATTAAACAATTAACTGACCTTGAGCGGGATACCTTATTAGGCCAAGGGTTAGAACATCTCCTGTGATCAAGACAAAGGCTATTGGATTTTATGCGATACGAAACTTATCTCCCGAGGTAGCAAAGTATACTGATGATCTGTCCCTTGTACTGTCTCGTACTAATATAACCGAGGAGTTTGTCAGTACAGTAAGAAAATCCTTAATGATGAAAAACGTAAGCTCCCACCTAAAAATACTAAATTAATTGCATCCCATTTGCCCCAAAAAGATTATTTAGTAAGCCTGGATTTCCTGCAATTGCTATTAAAACTAGGACTAGAAGTTGAACAAGTAAAAACTGACTTTAAACAGGTTCCCTATTTAAAAGATTTTATTTCGACAAACATTCGAGAACAATTTAATATTACCTGTAAAGTTAAAGGAAAAACCTCTAAGCTCATAAGTAATAGTCTGTACGGAAAATTAATAACCAGTATTTCCAGATATGATAATACTCGCCATCTAGTAACAACAAAACACTCATTCTTAACTCATGCAAGAAACCCTTTGTATAAACGAGCTATCTAGGTCCAGATAGGGTTCTCTAACCAGTAATTAAAGACATCCTTAAAGTCACCACTCCTTACATGGGATATCGGATCTTGCAGATAGCCAAGAGATGTTTACACGAGTTCTGGTATAACGTAGTTAAAGCCCATTATGGGGAAAGTGCTGGACTAATTTACACAGATACATACTCCTCCATATTCACTCTAGTCTGTAAAGATGCGTTCCAGGAAATAAAAGCTCCTCTAGTGGATTATATGGATTTCAGTAATTTTGACAAAGACCATCCCATGTACTCAGCTACTCGCAAAGGCGAACTAGAACAAAGTAAAGCAGAAAATTATAACAATTATTTGCTTTCAAGCCTAAAACTTATTCTCTCCTAACCCTTGATAATGAACACATGTAAATGTAAAGGGATTCCTTATCACCAACAAAACACGTGCATCTTTTCAGAACATTACAAAAATACAACTTTTAATTTTGTATCCCGGTCCATTCGTAACGTTAACAGGCAGATATGTACATGTAGAACAACTAAGCGCTAAGCCTGTCAGCTTTTGATAAGAGGTACCTCATTAGTCCCACAGTCTTACTTATGGTCACCCAGACATTCCTGAGCGCGAGGTACAGGTAGAGGATCCGGCAAGTGTAGATAATCCCCCACCAAGACGTCCATTATTCACCATTTTTAATCTTTGGGATAAGCGGGATAGTCGTCGCTCAGCAATTGTTCCCTAATAACCACTAAGTCTATGTTCAATGATACTCTGTTACTGTATTGGCTATGTATTTTTGTTACTGTATTAGCCATGTTCAAATGTCTGTTCAAATATGACATTTAATGGCTGTTATTTGTTACTGCATTAGCTATGTTCAAATGTCTATGAATTATTGTCTAATGAAAATGAATGTCTGATTTTGTTACTGTATTGGCTAAGTTATTTTGATACTGTATAGTCTATCTCTGATTTAATGGCTATTTTTTTATACTCTATTGACTATGGTCAAATGTCCAATGAAAATGTACATGTAATGACTATGTTCAAATGTCTATGAAATGTCTAATGAAAATGTCCGATTTATTGGCTATGATAACTTTTTAAAATAAAACTAATGTACATTCTGTTTAAATACTCCTTTCATTATATATTTGTAGTTAGTCTATTTAATCCCAGCATCATGGAAGGGGCAGAAAAAAGTTATTACTGAAGCCTAGTTGAATATATTTAGTGAACCGTCAAGAATTATTATTGCTGGATTTTCAAATGGTGGGAAGATCTATTTATGTTCTTAACTGATAGAGAAATATCAGCAGAACTTTGCTAAAATAATTATCTGTGGAAGTGGGTATAAAGAGTTGAGAACTAACCCACTCATTAACCATAAGATATCTTTTTACTCTGAAATTGTAAACCCTTTACACGAACGTGATCTAGAGAACGTATCTCATTAGTTGTTTATGATTTGTATGTTGAATGTATAAACTAAAATAGTAAGCGATATATTCACTAGGGGATAGCATGAGAACATCTCATTTTTGTAACCCAAAAAATATTTTTTAGCGAGAAATTTTCTAGATCTTTAAGTTTAAATGCATCTCATTTTATTCTGCTTAAATCAAGAGACCTGTCACAGATAGAAACATTAGGCAGACATATTCTGAAAAAGATGCCAAGAAATTTTTAGATATATACAAGAAAGATTTCTCGACAGTATGGGTATTTACTTGGGCGTTAAAACACCTGAATCTATAATATTTAGGAGGAATATTGTAAATGAACCCCCATATGAAATAGTGTATCAATGGTGAACATTAAACAAACTCTTGATAAGATATACCATGACCCCAAGTCTGTAGGCGGGTTAGGTGGTGTTTTAAAATTGTATAAGGCTGCAAAGAAAACAATCCCTGAATTAACTATAAAAGATGCGAAAGAATATTTAAAAACATCAAACGCTTATACCTTATATCTATTAATAAAACGTAAATTTAAGCGCAGACGTATCTTAGCACCTAGACCTAAAGCTTTCTTTACAAATGACTTGGCTGATATGACATTGTTAGCCGAGCACAACAATGATATTAAATATTTATTAGTTTGTGTTGATATATTTTCGAGGTTTGCACACGTAGTTCCACTATCCAATAAATCAGGTCAGAGTGAAAGCGGAGCCATGAAAGCCATTCTTGATTTACCTTCATCAAAAGGTGTAAGGAAGCTTAACACTGATAAGGGCGGTGAGTTCTATAATAAATTATGAAACGATTGTTAGACAGTAAAAACATTGAACTGTACAGTATTTTCTCGGGAAATTAAAGCCAGCATGGCAGAGATTTATAAGAACATTGAAAACTAAGATATATAAATATTTAACGGCATACAATACCTTAACCTACATGAATGTCCTGCCTGATATAGTTAAAACATAATAGAACACCCCATAGAGGATTAAAGGGGAAAATACCTATTGACGTACATGTGTTATCTTCGCCTCAAAGATGTGACTAGGCAGTTTAAGCACGAAGCACAAATACAATACATGACAATGGGGAGGAGTGGCGAGTGTTCGGGAGTACTGGGAAAACGTAATGTAGGCGTCAAGTGTTGCATCTAACGTAAGATTTCACCTGGACTGTATAGAATTTTCTCCAGGATGCACAAAAAGGCAAGGAATTTACTGGGTTTGCAAAGGTAATGTTAGAGAACATAGCTAAACTGATGAAAAACATTCCCGAGTCATATTTTCATTCACAGACAAGCTACCAGTGATATATGCGGACTGGGAAAAGACAACATTGGATAACGACCAAAACTCGGGAACAGGTAGTTTAGAGAACCGCAGCAGTAGTGTGGAGGAAGAGGGTATTGTGGTACAAAAGAACAGCAATATTACAGAGCCAGGTAATATAAAAGATGAGAGCAACAGTGAGAGTGCATAAATGAAGGAATTGGGACGAAAGACGGATATGGCTCCAATAAAGAGGTAGACAAGACAGGCACAGATATAAATACCTTGAAAAACGCAAAACCGGAACACATTTGCAAATTCTACGCTAAACGAATATGTAAATATGGAAAATTAGGAGCAAAATGCAATTTTCTGCATCCTCGAAAATGCAGGAACATGTTGGCGAGGGGTACATGCCGTTTTGGAACAGGGTGTAGATACTTCCACCCTAAATTATGTCAATTTTCAATTAGGGACAAAAAATGCTACAATCTTCAGTGTCCGGAATTTCACGTGACAGGTACACAGAGGGGAAGGGAGATACCCACAAGACTGGAATACGAATTATCAACAAGCACACAGGTACTACACCACATATGGAGCCCGTACCTTGTCAAGCACAAGACGAAGCTGGAAAAAGTCCAAAGGTATGCTACTAGACTAGTCCCAGAACTAAGAGGCATGAGTTATGAGGAAAGGCTGCGGGAAATGCACCTTACGACACTGGAAGACAGGAGAGTAAGGGGGGACATAATCACAACCTACAAAATCCTCAGGGGAATGGACCGGGTAAACAAAAAAAACTATTCAACACTGGCGGGACACGAACGAGGGGACAGGTGGAAACCGAGGACCCACATGAGCCATAGGGACGTTAGAAGGAAGTTTTTCAGTGTCTGTAGTTAACGGACGGAATGCATTAGGCGGTGATGTGGTGGAGGCCGACTCCATACACAGTTTTAAATGTAGATATGATAGAGCCCATTAGGCTCAGGAACCTGTACACCAGTTTATTGATCTGTTGAGAGGCGGGACCAAAGAGCCAAAGCTCAACCCCCGCAAGCACAAATAGGCGAGTACACAACACCCGTCCTACTACCAAAAGTGGACGAATCACTTCCAATACAACACACCCTGGACGCAAATACAGTGGCCTCCTTACCAGAGCCTCATGTATTAACACCAAGTAAGGCATCCAGCACTTCCACTAATTCGAAACCATTTATATTTGCCAACATCCATGGTATAAAACACGCAAATCCAACAAAATTCACTTTATAGAGGGTCTCCTTCATGAGGCAAATGCAGTGTTTGCAGCCCTAACAGAAACCCACACAAAGGACTACCATGATGGTGAAATATGGATCTCAGAGTACAATCTTTTCAGATGTGATAGGAAACACCGGCTTCAGGGTGGGGTCAGCCTCTACATCAAAGATACACTCATCTGTACTGAGCTGCTAAGCACCTCAAATGATATGGTGGAAGTGCTGATAATCAAAATAGATACACTAAATGTAGTTATTGTCCTTGTATACATATCACCGGAGGCAAACCCTCAGCAGTTTAAAGACCAACTAATGAAAATAGAGCACTGCTTGGAAAACCTCGCAAATCCAGCTCCGATCATCCTGCTTGGGGACTTCAACCTACGGCACCTGAATTGGAAGCACCTGGCTAATACAGTAATGTCAAAGAATACCAGGAAGTAGCCTAAATGAACAGGAACATACAAATGACCTGCTACGGATGTGCGACAGGTTTGCCTTAAACCAGCAAATAGTAGAACCAACTAGGAAGGAGAACACACTGGACCCCATTTTCACTAATAATGATGAATTCATCAGGAACATAATGATTACAAATACCTGTTACTCAGATCACAACTTAATTGAAGTTATGACAACCATGGGGAAGACCTAAAAAACCAGTTCAGATTCCTGGTGGAGGAGATTTCAGCAAATTCAACTTCAATAATAAACAAACTGGGAGCAAATAAACCAGGACTTCACAGAAATACTGGGAAGAACAGCTAGAAAATGCAAACCTGAACCAGTGCCTGGAAAAAATAAGCTCCGTAGCACTAGAAATGCGGGCCTCGTAGCCTGGTGGATAGCGCGCAGGATTCTTAATTCTGTGGCGCGGGTTCGATTCCCACACGAGGCAGAAACAAATGGGCAAAGTTTCTTTCACCCTGAATGCCCCTGTTACCTAGCAGTAAATAGGTACCTGGGAGTTAGTCAGCTGTCACGGGCTGCTTCCTGGGGTGTGTGTGTGTGTGTGTGTGTGTGTGTGTGTGTGTGTGTGTGTGGTGTGGAGAGAAAAAAAAAAAAAAAAAAAAAAAAAGTTAGTAAACAGTTGATTGACAGTCTAGAGGCGGGCCGAAAGAGCAAAGCTCAACCCCCGTAAAAACACAACTAGTAAACAACTAGTAAACACTAGAAATATGTCCAAACCACATACCCCTAAGAAAAAAGAGATGCAGATTGGAACGGGAACGTTGTTCCCTATATAGGCGAAGAAAACGAATTGCGGAACAACTTTAGAGTCGCACCCTATCTCAAGAACGGCGAAGGTGGTTAGGTAGAGAAATAGAAACAATTTAAAGCTACAAGAATCATACAAAACCCAGGAGAGGCAAAGAGCAAAAGGCCATCAGTGAAAAATCCGAAATATTTTTTCTCCTATGCAATATCAAGATCAAAAACCACATCTAGTATCAGGCCCCTGCGAAAGGGAGATGGAACTTTCACCGATGACAACAAAGATATGGAGCGAGCTATTGAGGAAGCAGTACGACTGTTTTCAGCGAGCCATTAAACGCACTAAAGATTGATAACCCAAATGAATTGTTCATGGATATGATACCAACATCAAATCATATATCACACGTCACCTTATCCCCACTGGATTTTGAAGAAGCCATAAACAGTATGCCTATGCACTCTGCACCAGGCCCGGATTCCTGGAACTCCAGACTCAAGAACTAAAAAACCACTATCGCAGGCCCTCCACATTCTGTAGAGACAAAGCCTAGATACTGGCGTTATCCCTGATATACTAAAAACCAGCAGAGATAGCACCACTTCATAAAGGAGGAAATAAGGAAGAGGCAAATTACAGACCGATAGTACTAACATCACACATCATAAAATTTGAGTGCGCTAAGATCACAAAATACATGGAATCACAGCATCTCCATAACCCCGGACAACATGGTTTCAGAATAGGGCGCTCTTGCCTGTCGCAGTTGCTGGACCACTATGATATGGCATTAGATGCTATGGAAGCCGAAACGCTGATGTAATTTACACAGATTTCGCAAAAGCTTTTGATAAATGTGACCATGGTGTTTTTGCACAAAATACGTTCAAAAGGAATTACCGGCAAAATAGGCAGATGGATCTATTTCCTGACTAACAGAACCCAGTGTGTAATAGTCAACAAAATAAAATCCAGCCCATCAACCGTGAAGAGCTCAGTCCCCCAAGGTACTGTGCTTGCTCCAGTACTTTCTCATCCTAATTTCGGACATAGACAAGAACAACCTATAGCACTGTATCATCCTTTGCAGATGACACTAGGATCTTCATGAGAGTAGGCAACAGAGGACACAGCAAACCTCCAATCAGATGTAGATTAGGTCTTTCTATGGGCTACAGAAAATATGGTGTTTAACGAAGTTAAAACTCATGCGCTATGGAAAAAATTTAAATATAAAAACGGAAACCACGTACAAAACTCAGGCAAATCATAACATAGAACGAAAAGGCAATGTAAAGGATCTGGGTGTACTCATGTCGGAGGACCTTACCTTTAAAGAACACAAAGTAGCCGTCACAACTGCAAGAAAAATGACAGGTTGGATAAGAACTTTTCACACTAAAGATGCTATACCGATGATGATACTTTTCAAAACGCTTGTGCTCTCTAGAGTGGAGTACTGCTGCACAATGACATCCCCTTTCAAAGCTGGAGAAATTGCTGACCTGGAGAGCGTGCAGAGATCCTTTACTGCTGGAATCCACTCTGAAAAACATCTAAACTATTGGGACCAACTAAAGAGCCTAAATCTGTACTCCCTTGAGCGCTGGCGGGAGAGATGCATAATTTACACGTGGAAAATACTAGAGGGGCTGGTCCCAAACCTGCACACAGATATAACATCACATGAGACCAGAAGACATGGCAGGATGTGCAGAATACCCCCGTTAAAAAGCCAACCTGTTCTCTCAAATTTAATAAGTCAATATTTACTTAGTTGCGTGCATAGGTGACATACTAAACATAATAGTTTCCCTTGAAAAGCTTCAGAGAAAACACCGACCTTACCTAACCTACTTAGTATGTTAAAATAAGCATCTTATAGCTTCGTAATTACAATTGTTACTTAACCTATTATAGGTATAGGTTAGGTAATAATTGTAATTACGAAGCAATAAGATGCTTATCTTAACATACTAAGTAGGTTAGGTAAGGTCGGTGTTTTCTATGAAGCTTTTCAAGGGAAACTTATGTTAAGTATGTCACCTATGCACATATTTAATAAGTCAATATTGAATTATTAAATTTGCGAGAACGGGTTGCAAAAGCAGAGGTGCAACATGTACTCAGACAGAACTATCAACATCAGAGGCCCGAGACTCTTCAACACGCTTCTGCTGCACATAAGGGGCATAACTGGCAATCCCCTCAGTGTTTAAGAGAACTGGATAAGCACCTCCAAAGAATACCC
Source organism: Procambarus clarkii (assembly GCF_040958095.1). Lineage (NCBI taxonomy): Eukaryota > Metazoa > Arthropoda > Malacostraca > Decapoda > Cambaridae > Procambarus > Procambarus clarkii. Next base: position 22,128,314 of record NC_091201.1, read on the forward strand.
GATCAACCAGGCTGTGACTCATACGTCAGGCTGCGAGCAGCCACATCCAACAGCTTGGTTGATCAGTCCAGCAACCAGGAGGCCTGGTCGACGACCGGGCTGCAGGGACGCTAAGCCCCGCAAGTACCTCTATTATGTATTAATGCATGTATGTATTTTATTAATTTATGTATGTATTATTAGTAAATGTATTATTATGTACCTCAAGGTAACCTCAAGGTGAACAAATCCACAAGGGCCGTGATGAGGATTCGAACCTGCGTCCGGGAGCATCCCAGACACTGCCTTAATCGACTGAGCTACGACAGGGTAAATGGGTTGAAACCGAAGTTCTACTGAACTTAATGGATCCCGTAGCCTCTCCGAGGCACAACCCCCCCCCCCCCTGCACCCGAGTTATGTCAATAGGCCGTTCTCCCTCTTCGCCCTTACATCTCACACAGATCACACTAACGTGATGCATCAAATGAATTTTACCCTGTCGTAGCTCAGTCGACTAAGGCAGTGTCTGGGAAGCTCCCGGATGCAGGTTCGAACCCTCGTCACGGCCCTTGTGGATTTGTTCATTTGATGCATCACGTTAGTGTGATCTGTGAACCTCGAGGTGATTTTCCAATGCCTCGTACCGCAGAAGCCGTAAGACAGTTCACAGGTCTTTTAGGATTTTATCGTTCATTTATTGCTAGATTCTCTATTATAGCCGCTCCACTTTACAACTTGCAAAGAAAAGATGAACCCTTTGTTTGGGGAGAGGCCCAGGATCAGTCATTCAAAAAAACTCAACGCAACCTTTATTTCGTCACCTGTCCTTAGGTACCCAGATTTTTCGAAACCTTTTACGTTGGTTACAGATGCTAGTGACCTAGGTCTAGGTGCTGCATTACTTCAAACAGAAGGTCACAGATCACGCAACGGCTTATGCAAGCTGTACATTATCTAAAGAGAAAAATTATAGCGCAACAGAATGAGAAGCCTTGGCAGTTGTCTGGGCACGTAAACATTTCAGGGATACAATTTATAATTACCCAGTTCATGTTCTTACAGATCACCGACCATTAATCACCGACCTTGTTCAAAAATATGAATCCAATTGGAAAGTTTGCTAGACATTTGCTCAATTCAAGAATTCAATCCCACATTCGGTTATATTCCAGGAAAGCAAAATAATGTAGCCGATGCGTTTTCTCAACACGTAGCTGCAATTCAGTTAAACTACCCAGCATTAGATGCTACAGTAGTCGAGACGGAACAAAGACAAGACCCCATATGGGCACCAGTCATTAAATTTTTGACTAAGCAAGACACTCACCCAATTCATAAACTGCCATTACCATTGAAAGAATTAGTGATGTTAGACAATTTACTGTGTAGAGTAGTAAAGCTAGGGACAGCCGAGGAAATGTCATTTAGTTGTTCCAGCTGTCTTGGTACCAACTTAAAATTATCCATCGGTACCGCTACTCAAATCTTTGAATGTTAGATATTAAGTCACTGCACATTCTCTCATGTGTATTATACATATATAAAACGCTGAACTGTAATGCCAATCCTGACCTCGGAAGCTTCATTGAAGGTTGTAACAGAACCCATGAGCACCACACCAGAAATAGTTTTGATATTCCAAGAGTACGACTTAATCAAACTAGAAATGCTCTACAAATCAAGGGACCCAGAATGTGGAATGACCTTCCCAACCATGTTAAAGACTGTACCTCTCTCAACCAGTTTAAGAAAAAACGAAGCGCTACCTAATAAATTCCCTGTAACCTACCTTACCCCTTTATTGTCAACCCGTGTCTTTTTAAACAACGCTGTTTGTTGACCTAATTGTATTTGTGCTGCTTTTTCAGCCATGTTCCCCTCCTTTTTATCTTTTTATTTGTTCTCAACACATTTTATACTTTATACTCTATTAGTATTAAGCTTTAGTCATTAATGTTTTTCATGCCCGAAACACTTTGCGTAATAGTGGCTTTCAGCATTGTATGTACTAGCTCTATCTATAAATCGATCAATCTTTATAAAATCTCTTGTATGTATGTACCTTACCTAAATAAACATTTAGTTATTTTAATTTTGCGGAAACAGAGAAAGGGAATAAACATTTGCTTGTAATGGTTGATAATTTTTCACGGTATTGTGAACTGGTTCCTATCCCGAACAAAACAAACTATAGCCAGTGCATTCCATGACCAAATAATTTGTAGATATAGTATGCCTAAACTAATCCTTTCAGATAATGGTCCAGAATTCAGTAATAGTCTTTTAACTAGCTTGTATGATTTATATAACATTAAAAAATGTAGCATCATGCCTTACCATCCAGCAAGTAACGGATTAGCCGAACGTACTAACAGGAAAGTGTTAGATGCCTTGAGAGTCACGTTTAATTTTGATAACAATTGGGATTTTATACCCTTAATTCAGTGTGCTATAAATTCTTCAATTAATGTTTCTACAGGTGACACACCTCACTATTCTTTATGGTACAGATAAGATCCTCCCTAATGAATTTATTAACGTACCTCCTACTCCCTTATATAACGTAGATGATTTTGTTCAAGTGAAGCCTAGACAAATGCAACTAGTATTCAAGAAAATACGAGAACAACTGTCCAAAGCAACAGCCGAGTTCACCCTAGCAAGGAATGCACGAGCTAACCCCAGTAAAATAACTATCGGATCTGTAGTAATGATACTTAACCAACACAGGTCTGGCCCTATGTACAAGGTAACTAAGAAATTTTTGGGTCCATATAAGGTAACCGAGCTTATCAAAGGTAACAAGTACAGACTTTAGAACTTGGTAACAGAAGAGTATATAGATGAAGATTTAGACCACATGAAGTTAGCTAAAATGACTTGACTGATGAGGAAGACGACAATGAACTTACCCAGACAGATTCTCTTATTGGGACTCCACCACCTTTGGTTGACAGACCACTATGTTCAGCAACCCCATACTAGCACTTATAATCTTAGATCTAGACCTCTCGTTTCAACCGTGCACTCACCACATGTCCATTGGCTAGATGTTAACGAAGTTCTCAAGATGATAGTTTGTCACAAGCAGTTTCATCTGTTCCCGACCTTCAGTCAGAGGCAGAGTTGTAGAGTGCTCTGGACGAGCTACGTGTAGATATCTGCAGAATTTATAATTTAGTGCACTCTGCAGTTATTCTGTTTTGCAAAATTCATTGCAGTATTTCCACCACGTCTTATTATTACCATTATATATATAGTATAATGAAGTTTCTCAACTTTATTTTGTGTTATAAATTAGATGCCATTGTTAAGTATACTGCCATTTGTATTTTTACATTGATTGTCATAAAGAGTTCATTAATGTTCTAGCAACCACACTGAGGCCAGTGAATCCTGACTGCTATCACGCAGATGTTAGTCTTCTTGATCCAGATCTTTTATATAGCTTGTAAATATATTGCACATTAAATATATTGTACATTGGTCTTGTAAATATATTGTACATTAACGAAAAAAGAAAAAAATCCTCATTATCTACTCTTAAAATTCATTTGTGGTTGTTAGGTCAGAACTTTGTTCCATTAATGTAACAATTTTTTAATTTTGTATTGTTTCAAGCACATGCCATTAACACATGTTAATCATTTTGTTTAGGCAATACCTTGAGTTGTATTGTTCATATCTGACAAGTAGACACGTTCTCAATACTCTGGTTTACTTAAAGCATTGTTACTATGATTTTCACCTATTATGTTCAATTTTTTTTTGGTGCATATGCCAAGGTGTTAGTATTATGCACACCTGATCTTTTAATGTTTATTATGCAAATTTCACATGAAAGCCATTATTGCATGCCACCGAGGTCCTTCAGTATCATTGTTACTATATAGGTAGCCAGAGCTTGTCGACAAGGGACGTCGACTTAGCGGTGTTACTCAAATTGTATGTCGGTTGAGATAACCAATCACAGGCGAGTAGGCCTCTGACGTCATGCCAGACAGAGGAGCACCAGCCGTGCTTGCAGCAGTACTCGGTATTCTCACAGACTCAGTAGGTTGGACCTCGGCTGGCCAGTTATACACCTTGTTGTCTTAATAAAACTACAGAAGTGCCTACTGTGTATAACATTCAACCCAACAAGGCAACGAATACATGCCACTACTGCACATCAAAGTGGGCCTTATGAAACATTTTTCCACACCTATCTAGAAAGAACAGTGTTCATGACTTCTTCCCTAAGCTATCCGAGTCAAAGGGCGAAAGTCAGCATGTTTGTTGGCACACACATGACTGAGTGCAAGGGATTTGCACACCAGGATTTGTACCCAATTTTTCTAACGGCGTTACCCCCTTTGCTCGCAGTTCTGGGGCCCCGGCCAGCCCATGCGAGTTCCAACATCTATTCTTACACCCTGCTCACCGTTTGAACACCGGAATCAATGTTTTTGGAAAAAATCAATACCCTTTATCATTTATCCCCACTACCTTTAAGAATAAAGTGGCACACCCAATTCGTCTCATGCCAAATCCTCATTTGGCAGAAATACAAAATGCCGAAATTTCATGTACAGTAGTTTCTTCAACTAAAAATTATTGCATCCAGTCCAGATATTAAATCTAACTAGTCTACACTAACGTGTTTAGAACTAGAATTCCTGAATTACTAGATTTTTTGGCATCTGTATATTTATTGCCGTTGTTATGCCATGAAATAAATTTCAAGTACAGTACTTACAGTATTTACAGTATTTTCCTCGTTGCTTACAGTTCCGGTTGTGGGGCCCAGACCAGCTCGTGGGAGCTTCAACATCTATTCTTGCACCGTGCTTGAGGAGGACTTCCACACAATCCTCTTACCTGCCGAAAATATTAAACGCCAAATTATGCACAAATTAAGAGCAAGAAGTATCACTAAGCAGGACAGGCATCTATTCAGCATTAGTGGGTCACCCCAGACATGCTATTGTCATTTCCTAGTGTAGGAGAGGCACTCGTTATGACTACAAGCAAAACATTTTACTACGGGAAAATGCCATTTTTATGTATAATTTTTGCGTTAACATGGTTCTGCAATTTTGAAGATAAATAAAAATATCAAGCCCATTAAAAATCTAGCCACAGGTTTTGCTAGCAAATTTTTGGTTTGTGGAGAGGGGGGGGGGGAACCCATCCTCTGCCCAACAATAAATTACAGGTCACTTGTGCATTTAGTACAACTAGCACTCACTAATTCCAATGTATTATTAGTCTGCAGGAAACTGCCTAAATTATGAGCAAGTTCAATTTTTATACTATTAGTAACAAGACTGACTGGTAAATAAACCAAACATGGCAATCTATGAAAATAACCATTTCTTCCAGCAATTTATTGACAAATTGTCATTTCACTGGACCTGCATATTGACCGAGAGGTAGATTTTCTATATTACTGCTCCACTTATCCTCTTTGCCACAATCAATTTAAACATTATTGTCATGTTAATTTCAAGCCAAGTGAACGTACACCAGGATTACACAAGTATTACGGGGTAAGGGGGGTGGGGGTGTGGGAATGCACCCAAGTTAACACCCACCATCAACATATCTTTGCCCACTTTCTAATTACCAAAGCATTTCAGCATTGTGCCACAGCAGACACGCCACCCTCACCCTCTAAGGCAAGCGATGTGTAGCGCCAAGACGAACAAGCCCCTGTTGACGTCAACGTTACGGGTGAGGCACCATCGCACCATCTCTACATTGTTGATGCTCGCCACCTTCTGCAGCAGGTTGTAGCCCTCTACATTCTGCACCTACAGTAGGTTCTCATTCTGTAAAGAAGAAGAATCAGGAATTAAACTACAATTCACGTGTTCAAATACATTACTTTGGATCATTGGCAAGGTAATTTTTGTGGTAGCAGGGATTTGTTAGGCTGGAGCAGTAGGAAATGCTAACCTCATAAAGAAAAAGAATCTGCAATTAAACTAAATCTTACGGTTACTACCAGCCTGGTAAACAACTGGCATGGTGTAGGCACCAGCATTTTCAGACGCTAAATCAAACTGCCCACTAGTAACCCAGCAATGATGTTTTAGTCCCTTCTGGACCCTGCGCTCTGTACACGCTTTATGGGGTTCAGGGAGTTGTTATACACCAAGCCAGGCCAGGCACTATTTGAGAGAGCTCGGTCCAACAGGTTGTTACTCTGAGCTGCCCGCAGGCCCACAGCCACCACAGCCCAGTTGGTCTGTCAAGTCTTGACAACGCAAGAGCAGGAGTTTTAAGAGAAGGCAAGTGGGGGGGACTAAAGGAGCCTTTGCCGTCTCCAGCTGGTAGGGAATCTATAAGCAGGAACGACAACACTTTTGCAGTCTATAAATTTTTAGAATGACGTGTGTACAAACCCAGAGAGCATTACAGACTTCAAGGATAGTAATGGCTGTGTTAAAAGTTATCAAGAGGGACTTTTTAAGGCTCAAGTCTTAATTCAGTGCAATGAATAGGTACAGTGCAGGACCATTCTAAATTGGGAATTATGGCGTACTTAATAGTAATACAAATTCAGAGAACCAATGCATTAAAAATAAAACTGAAACAAATGCCATCTTGACTTGCCCTAATTATAGAAAAGTTTAAAGCCATTTGAAAACGAATTCTTTGAGATCTAATATAAATTTTATAGTTTAAACTTCGACTTCAATGGTAGACAGGCCGAGAAGTGGCAGCCAGGGGAAAGGGGAATAAACAAGTTTATATTTTTTAACCCTTTATGGTAACAATGTACTTTCAAAAAGCACTTTATAAAATAACTTCAAGTTAAAAAATGCAGCTTACTTTAACCAATTACGCCATGGAAACAATGGACACATTAAACAAACAAGCATTTAACTTTTGCTAAATTTATTTTGCAGTTTAGTCCCTAAAGCATAAAATTTTTGGACAGTTTACAGTATAGAAAAATTACAATTTTGAAATCGTGAAATAAATCTTAAAAGTCTACCTCTCAAGGCACTGAACATTCAAGATTTATCAGTAATGCTCTAAACCACTTCAATTTTATTCCCAAATATCATTAAGTATTCCAATACTGTACATAATTTTCCAATTAAATCTGATTAATGTTTTCGAAAAGACAAGACTACTGAAAACTAGTGTTGCTGCTAATTTAAGCGGCATTGAAGGTCAATCAAGTTTTCTTTCTATTAAAGCTTAAAGTTTAGCAGAAAAAATTTTTTACTTTTTTTCTATTAAACTTAATGGTACCGTATATAAAAACTACCAACTTCCTCCCTAATGGGTTAATATATGTTAAATCTTAAAATGCTATAATACGCAAGTACTATTTAAATCTAACTCAAATTTGAATACTGTATGTACCAAGCTAGCCCACATACGTATGCCAATTTGCAAACAGATTGCGAATACCTACAACTCAGATTTTAAGGGCAAGGATTCTCTTATTAAACTAATTTTCTCACCAATGCTGAAGAACAGATTTAATTAGAGGAATCAACGAAAGGGGGGGGGGGGATCACCTTTGGAATAGCCGAGAGGAGCCCTTCAAGTCGCTGGACAGTGACGGGTTGGCTTGCAATGCAAAAGACTATGCGGACGTTCTTGGTGGTCTCCTACACCAAGCGGTGGTTACCGGATGCCAGGAGTGCACTGCCTGACTGGAAGAATGGGGACAGTACACCCCCCCCCCCCATCATGCCAGCTCCACCTCTACGCGCACACTTGCTTGCAAGTACAATCTGCATCACCAGCCTTCCCTAAAAATAGTCACCAAGCCTGTATACATTACCTATATTACTGAAATTTGTGCAGCGTCACCAGGTTCTGTACAAATGCACACACATTACCTGTAATTACAGGTCATTCTTAATTTATGAACACTTTACTAGACAACACTATACTTAATAATGCAACGTGACAGATGTAAGATGGGATGGGAAGGAGAGGCATCAGGTAGTCCAAGACCTTTGAACGTGACAGCAGTATTTAGCAGTTTATTAATTAGTTCAGTCAATGATAAAACCACACAACAGTAGATGGAACCATGATAATGGTCCGGGATGGACAACTAGTAGTCTATGATTGTCCTTTGGCCTATTCATACCATCACTAGCACGGGTCCTTGTAGGGATTTCAATTTTTTTTTATATAAATTATCCTTTGGTGTTCAGTTTAAGGCCTATCAACTTCGAGGGCTATTAATGCCACCACAAAAATTTATTGACCAACCAGCAAATAAAGCTATACTGTACATACAAGTTGGGCACATCAAGCAGTTTAAATATTCAAGCAATTTACCTGCAGGAACAGTTTAAATGGACAGCATAAATGCATATTTTGTAATGGGTATAGAAATGTGCAACTACTGGAATGTCCTTCAAAACTAGTTCACATACGGGTTGCAAATATAAAGTTTGATATTGTACTGTATTATTATTGGCAATGCTTTCTAAACAATACAGCTTAGTAATGCCAACTAATACCATGTAGAGCTAAAAAAAAAAAAAACTACCAGAGTGGCGAGGACCACACGTGCACCTGTGGCTGTAAAGGGGAATTCTGTACCGCATACCCCATAAAAGGGTCAAGGTGCTTTCCCAGCCTACTGACCCCATGCAATACACCTGTACATCGATGTCACTGCCTATCTGCTGTTGGGTCACTTTACCTGTCAAAATGGATCTTTCAAACTTTGCAACAATGCAGGAAGTGTAGTAATTTCCAACTAAAAAAGCTAGAGAAACAAAGCGAACTAATAGGCACTTTATGGAGTACCAAAAACCTCATTAATATTAGAGCCCCCTGCAACACAGAAGACAATAACTATCATCGTCACAGTCACAATGATACACGACGCACATCTTTGGTACAATTAGCAAATTGTAAAGTTAAACAATTTGTTTACAGCTCTGATCAGACAAGTCTAGCAAACAATCTTAGAAGGAAGAGGTCACTTCATTCTACCACGGCTCCGTCACAATGGCGTGCAGAAGGGAACTTTGTAATCTTCCTCGCTGGTGGAGACTGTAATTAAATTCTCTTACTGTGTGAGGAAACGGGAGGGGGGGGGAGCAGGAAGGACTGAGGTAGAGAAGTTTCCAGACAGGTAGAGGGATAGTCCAAACAGGAAGGAGGGGATAGAAGGATAGTCCGAACAAGGAGGTTGGAGAGATAAAGTGGGAGATGTTAGGCTGTGTGGGTGTCCTGGAACCTACATGCAAATAGTACAAGATCGTCAACGTGTCTGTACTTATTGTTTTAGAGACATTACGACATCCAAGACTTCAACAACAAGGTTCAAAGTTCAACATCAATGTTAAACATATGCATAGCAGGTTTGCATTTTGTCAACCATTTTCCAACTTAGGCGAAGGAAAGGGGGGGGGGAGGGGGTGATTCTGTTCAACACTATTTTGGCATCCCGAGACGAGAAACTGGGCCAACTTCAGTACTCCTCCCGAGAGATGCATTATGGGTAATGAAGGTTGTGTCTTATCTTGAGATGATTTCGGGGCTTAGCGTCCCCGTGGCCCGGTCCTCTACCAGATCTCTTGTTACACCCCCCCCCCCCCCTCCCAGGAAACAGCCCGTAGCAGCTGTAACTCTCAGGTACGTATTTACTACTAGGTAACAGGGGCAAAGTGGAAAAACTTTTTGCCCGTTTGTCTCCACCTCCACCAGGGATCGAACCCTTTACCTCAGGACTACGAATCCGAAGTGCAGTACTCTCAGCTGTCAGGCGCCCCACAGCTGTCAACCACAACCCACAATTTAAAAAAACACCAAATAACCAACGCTTTTTACATTTCACTGCATTTCTATAGTCTATTTGTAGATTTGTCGAATGCACTGATGCTATAGGCTGCCGATGTGCAGAAGTTCGGCAACCAATGAAAAAGTCGGGACACACTTGCATCAGCTACACGATATTGTTATATTGTTCAAAACTTCCTATTGTCTTCAACTGTTCCAAAATTAGCCAACGGACTACATGGACAATTGGGAAACCATTTCCTTGCTTCGCCATGCATTACTTTACGTTAACATGCTCAGACATCTAGACAATGGCCGTGTTATAAGGACATTTGACAAACCTAACCCTAAATATTACCACTTCAAATTACAGCAAAAAATCAGTACAAGTTTGCAAGAATTAGGAGGACTTTTTCAAGCACTGCAGTTACCCATTACAGCAATGTGGCTTTTTTTTATTATTATTAGACAACACACGCATGCATTCCTGACGCTAACAAGTGGCCACAAGACTGGTAAACTAACATTGATCACCGATGACTATGCAGTTTTGAATCGTTTACCTGAGGGCCACTAATACAGTACTAGTGGCCTCTAGAACAGTAAGCCAGCAGCGCGAGACAAAAGGTCCCCCCTTTCATTTGACCCTGACCATGGGTACCTAGTATAGAACCTGTATTTTGCCAACGTGCAAAATGCCGTTATGGAAAGTGCGTAAATCAATAGTACTAAGTTTTTACCCTCCCCCTTTCACATTGACAAAGACGTAACCAAAACATTTTGCCGAAACCCTTCAACTACAATGCTTTCACAATATCTGCAGGTCCTGGTAACCTGCGTCCAGTAGTGGGAGGCACAACATTCTTATTCCAGACAACTTTAAGGATGTTGTCCTTAATTGTTATTGGAGTGAAAGCAAGACGTGTCCTAGGTGCAGAAGGGCGCAAATGCTAGGCCTAGTCCACAAGGCCTGTGTAGGTAGTGCGCTAGCAGGAAATTGTTCTTGTTTATCGAGGTGTAGCCTTCCTCGATAAGTATAAAATGGCCAATATGTGGCCAGCTAGTAGTTACATATTACTGTATATGATCACGTTACTTTATCATGAGATAGCGATGGAAAAACCTACAAGAGCCGTGATGAGGATTCGAACCCATGGGTTGGCCCATTTCTCAATACTGTACATTGTAGGCCTACACAATTATGATTGGGCAAGTGATTAATACTAATGTAAATCTAACAAGCACTAAAACGACAAACATTCAAGATGAACCACTAGTTATTTTACCAGACGTATCTATTGTGTTCTATACACCGACCCCAATTCCGAGGACTGACACCAAGATCTTTTTAGGAAAAAAAAAATCCGCAAGCATCTTATGAAAACTAAGTGCCCTGCCTTAAAGTCCAACCATAAAATAAAAATTAATTTCAAATAGTACAAGTAATGGGTGGGGGGGGGGGGGGGTTACCTAGGTTAATTTTTTAAGCATGTTTACAAGCTTTGGCAAACTATAAAAATATCCAAGCCTTAAATCCACATGAAGAGGAACCTAAAAGCAAATGGGGGGGGGGGCCCATCGAGCGTCCTGACCTTATCGAGGACGCTCGTGTTAGTGGCCCTTGGATAAATAGTGCTCAAGTATTTAATATAAAAGAAAGTTAATGGTCAACTTAGAAAAATGACATTTTAGACAAAGCTCAAAACTGTAGAATTGGCAATTAAACATACAATCTATAATGTCATACTGGAGGCAGCTGCATTGGTCCAAGACCTGCACAATGCTCACTATCAATCATATAGTGGCTTAATTTGTTTTGAAACCTCCTAAGTGTGCCTACACTGGGGCCAAAGCCCAAGAGGAATGAAGTACAACGTTAAAAAGTATACATCAGTCTAACGCGATTGTTACCCCTTTAATAATACTCTCAGCATGTGTTGTAATCATGCGTACTCTTCCCAAGGGCCACAATCTCCAGTGGCCTCCAAGACAAAGTGAAGTCTAGCATTTGGAAGGATAAATTTATTTAGAACGTTTCCTTTCACTTTTGTTCATCTAGCAATAAAATACTACTGTACTTTGGGTTGGGCAACTTGTGGGTTGGATCCTAGAAAGAAGTACCGTAGTAGGCTGCGGGGCCAGAGACAGTGGTGATTTATAAGCCATAGTTCACACTTCCAGTCCTCAATAATGAAAAATTATGAAATTGTGTAGGAAAAACAAAAGGAAGGAGTATCACAGTAGTGTGTCTGGAGGGATATCAACCCGGATAGCAAGAAAATTACTAGAAATTTGTAATTACAAGCGGGAGCTCCAAAACTACTCAGTGTATAACAACCAATTATAAAAGTTCAATGTTAGAAACTTTACATATAGCAAGAATATTTCACAAAGTGCATTGGTAACAGTACTACAAACAATTATCGTGCAACAGTTGCCCTCAAACGACCTGTTGAGCCAAGATCAGGTCGTGACGACGCCTGTCAGTACAAATATTAACAAGACAACGACATGCATCAAGACAACCAACACACCAACTTAACATAACGTAGCCGCAGTAACATAATACTCGAGGCTTCCGAGGACGTGGCATAATGTATGAACTGACAAGAACCTACACTACTAAACACATCCACAACAGTCCTCAAATAAAGTTAAGTCTACCTACTATGTCAACCTATTAAATCAGGACAAATAGGAGAACCTTTGACAAGCCACTGGCTTCCTATCCTCATTGGAGGCCACTAGAATGCTAGTGCCCCTCAGGTAAATTCAGGCAAGGAGCACCAGTATATAGAGACAGTCTACGCACCCGCACAAGGTCATCACGTCTTCTCCGTCTACGGTGGTCTGGAGGCCCTCGAGGAAGGAAGGGGAGGAGTGGGGTTGAGAGTGTTTTATGGTGGGCGCTGGTGCTGCCCTCTCTCGCCTCCTTCACCAACACTCCCGGCGGGAAATGTGTAACCCCCCCCCCCCCCTGCGGCGGGGGAATATACCCATCGCGTCGGGGGAATATTTACTCCCTGGGGACGGGAGGTCATATGTATATGGCTATGTAACTCACATTCCTATATCTATTTAAGATTTTCTACCTTATTCTTTCCTTTAAGGGAGAAACGTATATTCTAAAACTCTTTATGGCGAATATATCTTTACTAAATGCTTCATTTTCATATCTGCGCATTTTGCAGATTTCCCTTCATCGACAATATTCTTAATTTCACCTCTGTTCGGCATTTATTCTTTTCTCCACAACTTCCAACATTCAATAACTGGCTTAATACACTATTCTTCAACATCACACGACTGATACATTACTAGTTATATATGTATAGTTAGGCAATGGTGGCAACCTTAGCAGCTACATTTCCCATGAGTTGGGGGAAAACTGGAAGTAATTCACCACCACCACTGCCAACTACACAAACTAGCTCATTACACTCATATACCTATAGTTCCCTCGTTAAGGGTTCGGGTATAATGGCCGGCCGCTCCTGTCATACACTTCGCTTGCACTTGTCACCTCGGGGACACATAACAGGACAATATTAATCTACACAAATATGAAAATATTGGCTCTGACGAGTCATTAAACACAGAGAAAACGGTTCATCTAGAATATCTAGATGGATGCTGAATTATTCCCTGTTTAACCTGTTTTCAACGGGATAAGCTACATGTAATTGTAACAAATTATTATTCATTATAATCATTCATTCATTCCATATAATTCATTGCATCACTGGGACATGGATGGAAACTGGAAACTCAGATGAGTCACAGAGATGTTAGGAAGTTTTTTTTAGCGTGAGAGTAGTGGAAAAATGGAATGCACTTGGGGAACAGGTTGTGGAAGCAAACTCTATTCATACTTTTAAAATTAGGTATGATAGGGAAACGGGACAGGAGTCATTGCTGTAAACAACCGATAGCTGGAAAGGCGGGATCCAAGAGTCAATGCTCGATCCTGCAAGCACAAATAGGTAAGTACACACACACACACACCCTGAATGAGTCAGAAATAAGGGAAGTCAAAGTTGAAGCCCCCATACGAATGAGTGACCACAGTGTACTGACCTTTGAGTACTTGGTGGAGGTAGGGATAACCTATCCAAGGATGGGATCGGAGGGAAAAAGACTGAATTACCGAAGAGGAAAATATGACGAGATGAGGAACTTCCTCAGGGGAATACCATGGGAAACAGAACTTAGAGACAAAAATGTGCAGGACATGATGGATTTTATCACCTAGAAGTGCCAGGAAGCTGCAGACAGGTTTATCCCCGTCTAAAAGGAGAAAAACGAAAAATAACAGAAAAACCCATGGTTCAACCAGGAATGCAAGTTAGCGAAACAACTGATTAAAAGAACATGGAGAAACTACAGAAATAACAGAACACCAGAGAGCAGGGAGAGATACCAGAGGGCCAGAAATGAGTACCTCAGAGTGAGGAGGGAAGCAGAGAGACAGTTTAAAAATGTCATCGCGAGTAAAGCCAAGACCCAACCAAAGCTGCTTCACAGCCACATCAGGAGGAAAACAGCAGTGAAGGAACAAGTGATGAAGCTGCGAAAAGGGGAAAATAGATACACAGAGAATGAAAAGGAAGTGTGTGAAGAACTCAACAAGAGATTCCAGGAGGTCTTCACAATAGAACAAGGAGAAGCCCCTGCACTAAGTGAGGAGGCGGCAAACCAAGCAACCTTGGAGGAATTTGACCTCACCAGTGATGAGGTCAAAAGGTGTCTGCTGGAGCTGGATGTGACAAAGGCTGTTGGACCTGACAGAATCTCACCATGGATACTAAAGGAAGGTGCAGAAGCACTAAGTGTGCCACTCTCTATGGTGTATAACAGGTCACTGGAAACAGGAGACTTACCAGAAAGTTGGAAGACAGCTAATGTGGTCCCAATATACAAGAAGGGTGACAGGTAAGAGGCACTGAACTACAGGCCAGTTTCCTTAACTTGTATACCATGCAAGATGATGGAGAAGATCGTGAGGAAAAGGCTCGTAGAGCATCTGGAGGGAAATAACTTTGTAACGCACCACCAGCATGGGTTCAGGGATGGTAAATCGTGCCTCACAGGTTTAATAGAATTTTATGACCAGGCAACAAAAATTAGGCAGGGAAGAGAAGGGTGAGCCGACTGCATTTTCCTGGACTGCTAAAAAGCCTTTGACACAGTACCCCATAGAAGGCTGTTAAAAAAGTTGGAGCATCAGGCAGGAGTAAAAGGTAAGGTGCTCCAGTGGATAAGGGAGTACTTAAGCAACAGGAAACAGCGAGTAACGGTGAGGGGGGGAGACATCAGAGTGGCGAGATGTCACCAGCGGAGTCCCACAGGGCTTAGTACTTGGACCCATCCTGTTTCTAATATATGAAATGATCTTTCGGAGGGTATAGACTCATTCCTCTCAATGTTTGCTGATGATGCAAAAATTATGAGAAGAATCAAAACGGATGAAGATAGACAGAGACTACATGATGACCTGGATAAACTGGAGGAATGGTCTAGAAAATGGCTGCTAAAGTTCAACTCAGGAAAGTGTAAGGTGATGAAATTAGGAGAAGGGAGCAGGAGGTTGAACACAAGGTATCATCTGGGAGGTGACATCCTGCAAGAGTCAATTAGAGAGAAAGATTTGGGGGTTGATATCACACCGAACCTGTCCCCAGAGGCCCACATCAAAAGAATATCATCAGCGGCATATGCTAGACTGGCCAACATAAGAACTGCCTTTAGAAACTTGTGTAAGGAATCTTTCAGAACCCTGTATACCACTTATGTAAGACCAATCCTGGAGTATGTAGCTCTAGCCTGGAGTCCATACCTAGTTAAACACAAGACAAAGCTAGAGAAGATTCAGCGGCATGCCACCAGGCTCGTCCCGGAACTGATAGGAATGAGCTACGAGAAAAGGCTAAAGGAGCTGAACCTCACATCCCTCGAAAACAGAAGAGTAAGGGGAGACATGATAACCACCTACAAAATTCTCAGGGGAATTGATAGGGTGGACAAAGACAAACTCTTCAGCACGGGTGGAACACGAACAAGGGTACAGAGGTGGAAACTTAGTACCCAGATGAGCCACAGAGACGTTAGAAAGATTTTTTTCAGTGTCAGAGTAGTTAATAAATGGAATGCTTTAGGCAGTGATGTGGTGGAGGCTGACTCCATACACAATTTCAAATGTAGATATGATAGAGCCCAGTATTCTCAGGAATCTGTACACCAGTTGATTGACAGTTGAGAGGCGGGACCAAAGAGCCGGAGCTCAACCCCTCGCAAGCACAATTAGGTAAGTAAAATTAGGTAAGTACACACACACACACACACGGTTGTTTCTCGAGGGTGAGGGAGGTGGTCACGTTGCGCCGCGCTTGTCAATAAGGCTTTATATCTCGGGACATCGGAGGGATACACGGGAAATTCGGTGCTCAGTGATAATACAAAGTGCAACACACCAATCTGAAACTAGAAAACTTTTGGATAGTGTCTGATAGTGCATATTGAACAAGATCAGGGGTACGACATCAGTGCCAGGACAAGCACGTGGGCCACTGCATGGTCAGAGTGAACACAACTAGATGTGATAGTGAAGATCATAACAAATAGTGAATAGGAGAGTGAAGAAGTGATTTTAAATGTGTGGCATTGAACTATATCGGTGCTAAGAGGAACAAGAAGCAGAGTACTGGTGATATATAGCGACAAGTTGGAAGGACCTACGCCTGGCAGAGATGGATGGAGACAGAGGCCTACGAGTAAACAAGACTGTCAACAGTACTTCTAACACCTGTTTTTGCTGTGGGATGTTTTGAATTGGCGGTAAGGTAAGGCCTCTCACAAAGACAGTCAGTCAATCGGTGTACAGTGTTATTGCTTTTTAATAGTTAGTCTTGGATATAAGTTAACAAACGGAAACGAATCTCAAGGGAAATGTGCGGCTCATGTGGGACCAAGTTTCTGACACCCAAGTGTGAAAAAAACACTCCGCCTACACCGAGACAACTCTCCCCCACCCTTCACTCATCCCCACCCCCTCCCACCAGAGCAACAACAGTACACACACGGCCTCCCAACCATATGGTCCACACCCTCCCATAACCCTCCCACTCTAATCCTCCCACACACCCTCACCATCCCCTCCCCTCTCTCCCACCTCCCCTCCATACACACACCTCTCTCTCTCTATCTATCTATCCTCTCCCCTCTCTCTCTCCCTCTCTCCTCTTCTCTCTCTCCACTCTATCCTCCCCCCCTTCCCCCCCCCCTCTCTCTCTCTCTCTCTCTCTCTCTCTCTCTCTCTCTCTCTCTCTCTCTCTCTCTCTCTCTCTCTCTCTCCCTCCATATCTCTCCCCTCTCCCTCTATATCTCTCCCCTACATCTCTTCTCTCTCTTTCTCTCATAGGGAAAACATGGAAGGGACACGAACTCGGGGTGACAAACGCAGGATGAAAATCGCGGCTGGAACAAATTCAGAGGATGGGATGGAACAGGAAGCCTGGATGAAGGGAGAATTCCTGCAAATGTGGGATGAATTCAGTGAAGGACTGGGGGTAATGAGGGAGACAGTTGCCAACCTGCAGGTTGAACTAAGGGCAGCAAAGGAGGAGATAAGATGCCTGAAGGAGACTTCTCCACAATACCAGACACAAACCGTGCCTCAGGGAGACAGGAATGCTGCTGTGGAGGGGACCTCCACACCTCAGCTCTCATTTGCTGAAATGCTTAAAAAGAGCCCTGAAGCTAGGTATGCAGTTAAGGACGTTGCCATGGAGGTGGCTTCCTCTCAGGATGCAGCTAGATGTACTTGCCGGCTGATAGAGCGAAAAAGAGCAGTAGTAGTAGCAGGCATTAATGAGCAAACAGGGACCAATACAAAGCCAGTGTTCTCAATGCATATATTCGTCGAGCGCTTACCAACTCCTCTGAATGGAGCAACGTGAGTAGAGAGTTTGAAAGAGTAACTCAGGTATTGGTGAACAACGGATATAGCAACGCGGAAATAAACGCTGCTATAAGAAGACACTTGGACCGATGGTATAATCCTGAACCTAGAACAGAAACCACAATACCTCCAATAAAATTATATTACAAATCAACCATGCACAGTGAACATATAAAAGAGGAAAGAATAATGAAAGAAATAATCCGTAAAGAAATAAAAAGCATTACTCCTAACCAAAACATAAACCTGATAATATTCTACAAAACCAAGAAGACTTCCGAACTCCTTATCAAAAACAGCCCGAAGCCGACGGAGAACCCTCTACAGCAGTCAAGCATTGTATAAATGTACACTTGCCCCCCCCCCCGAAGGATGTAACCTTCAATCTAAGTACATAGGTATGACGTCGACCAAGCTAACGAGGCGTTTGACATGCCATCTTCAATCCGGTGCCCCCAGGAATCACATGAGTCATCTTGACTACATCCGATCCTATCTTAGTGACAGACACCAATATGTATCCATTAATGAAACAACTTCTTCCACTCTACCAATTACCGTTGGAGTGCCACAGGGCAGTATCTTAGGACCTCTTCTATTTCTTATATATATAAACGATCTGCCTAATGTCTCTAATATTCTCAAACCTATATTGTTTGCTGACGATACTACCCTTAACTATTCAGACCTCAACCCACATACACTAAATAATGTTGTGAATAATGAATTAAAAAAAGTCCACTTATGGATGTCAACGAACAAACTAACATTAAACATCGAAAAGACTTACTACATCTTATTTGGAAGCAAATCATCAAATGCAATTCAGCTACAGATAGACAACATTAACATCAGTAATAAAAATGATGGCAAGTTTCTTGACCTATTCCTAAACAAGAGACTCAACTTCAGCACCCACATTCAACACATAACTAAAAGTCTCTAAGACAGTTGGTATACTCTCCAAAATCAGATATTATGTTCCTAACTCTGTTCTCCTCTCACTATATTATGCACTAATCTATCCCTATCTTAATTATGGTATCTGTGCATGGGGGTCTACCACTGCAAACCACCTTAAGCCCATCATCACACAGCAAAAATCTGCTATCAGAATAATAACTAACTCTGCTTTCAGACAACACTCAGCTCCCTTGTTTAAATCCCTAAACTTGCTAAATATTAACTCCCTCCACACATTCTCTTGTGTCAACTACATTTACAAAACCCTGTTTTTAAATGCAAACTCTCCCTGAAACAGATGTAATAGGACCCATTATCACCACACCAGAAATAAATGTCTCTTTGATATCCCCCGGGTCAAACTTAATCCGTGTAAACATTCTATGCAAATTAAGGGACCTAGTCTATGGAACTCACTCCCTAGTGAATTGAAAAACTGTAAAACTTTTGCCTTATTTAAAAGCAAAACCAAAAAGTACCTAATTTCATCTTCTTAGTTTCCTACACTGAGCTTTAAATTTGCTCTATACCTAGTGTTACCCAATCTCCTAATTTTTATGTATTTAACCCAAACAACCTTATCATTGTGTTCATTGCTGTCTTCTTTTATGTGGTAGCCATATGCTGTATTGTGCCTACCAATTTCTGGGGGGAGCCCCGACGGCTCCCCGGAGCTTTACCGGCTGATATGCTAATGTCAGACTTTGGCTTCAGTCATGTGTATGGAGTTCTAGGGCCTACCGGGGACCACAGCCAGAACCTGGCCCCCTCATAGAGGCAAGGGGAGCAATGGCCTATAGAAACCCCCGTGTGGTTGGAAGCATTCTAGGTCTGCCATCGACCGGGTGAAGCATCCAGAAAGGTAAGCATTCCAAAACAAACCCCTATTCTGGTGAAAATTGCTACCTAAAGCCGAACTAGTGGATAGAACTCTTCAACAGAAAACAAGGAAACTAGTATGACGTCATACGTCACCGCGCCGCTGTCTGCGCAGCTCCCCCCCTCCCCGGGAGGGGGAAGGGGGAGCCCCAGACCTCCCACGCCGGCTATCCACCCATCAGTTCTTTGGCTGATGCTATAGGCACCGGTTATGTGCTCCGGCTCCAGTGGTTGTTTCAGCACTGTACCTAGAGTGTGGTGTCTGTTTTCTAGGTGGTGCGTGAGCTGGTAGTGATTCTCCAGTACTCGGGCTGCATGCGCCTAGGGTTCCCTTCCCTAGGTGCCCTGTAAGTACTGCCCTTGGGGCTTGGGGCCACCTTCCACAAGTTCCTTGGGTCCTGCCCCTACTTGGCCGTTTACTGCTTGGTTTTCGGCCGCTCTTTGTGTGCTCGGGTGTTCTGTCTCCCTTGTTCGCCATAGAATAAGGGGCAGTTTTTGCACTGGTGGGGCGCAGGGTACTGTGCAGCTTGTCTTTACCAATCATAGCGGCCGGCTCTTTTCCGCTTGGGTACGCTGTCCTCTTGAGGGGTTTTCTTTTTCTTATTGTTTATCTACCTGGTGAGGGGGGGGGTCTGCCTTCGTTTTTGCCCCTTGTGTCCTTTGTGTTCTGAGTATTTTCTGGTGGTACCCCCTGCTAGCATGCTATAGGTCCCCGTGAGTGTACACGTCCCGGGGGTTCAGCTCTTAGAAAGTTGTTTGGTAGCTTTGGGTGCCGGTTAGCAGTACCCTGCCTGGGATTACCTGAGCGCGAGTCCTCTTATAATAAACGCTCGGGACCCTGGGAAACCCCTGGGGGCGCGCGGGTCCGATGGATGTGACCCCAGAGTCCCCCCCTCGCTTCCAGCGAGTTTGAGGGTTGCTCTCACCCTTTGTCTCTGGGTGACTCTCTGTTTTGCCTCTGTCTGCTGCCTGTGGGGTCGGTGACACCTTCGACCCGGAGTTCTGCGAGTTTGGTTGCTCGTTGTGGCTCGGTTACCCAGTTGTGCTGACAAAGCGGGTGCGGGCAGCAGGGGCGTTGCACTTGAGCCTTGGTGGTGGCAACGTTCTCGTGGTTTCCTCCCCGGGAGCCCCGGGGCTGCCCCGTTGTAGTTCGTTTTGGGACTTGGGGGTGTTGGTTGCTTCGGTTCCATCCACGCCCCCTTGTCTTTCCCCTGGTCACCCTTCCTGCCTACATCCGGTTCCTTACCGTCTGTAGGTTCGGGGCGGGGTTTTTGATGGCGTTGAGACTCGGGCAGTCTCGGGGAATTCCCCTTCCGGGGTAGTGACGGGGGCATTTGAGCCTGTTCCTCCAGCCGTGTTGTATGAGTCTGCAAGTGGGCTCTCTTCCTTAGTGTTTTCACGGCTGCCCCGGTTTTCTGGTACGGCCGGGGCTTTGGGGGAACGGCTCGGCCCCAGGGCCTGTAGTGTAGGTTCCCGGGGCTGGGGAGGGGCTGACTTGGGGGGCCTTGGCCCCGTTGGACCCCGTGGAGGTTTTTATCCCCCTCTAGGTGGGGCTTGTGGTTACACGGAGTGGGGTCTTTCCTCCCCACTCGCCGTACGTGCTGTTGGGCGTCGGCCCCTCCCCGGGCTTGGTTCCTTGGCCTTTGAGTCGGTTGGTTCCGTCCTGTGGATAGATGTTTCCTCCCACCCTTTTTTGGGACGGTGTTTTCGTCATGTTTCCCTGTTCGATGGGGTTCTACGTGACTTCTGATCTCTGGTGCGCCTGCGCCTTCGTGTGCCTTCGGGACTAGTGTTGGCTTCTGTGTTCTCGAGGGTACGGGAAGGTTTTTCGCTACTTCCCGCATTATTGGAACATCTGTCGGCTCCTCGTCTTTGTTGCCCTGTTGGGCTACTTGTCACCCTGTTGGGCTGCTTATCGCCCTGTTGGGCTGCTTGTCGCCCTGTTGGGCTGCTTGTCGCCCTGTTGGGCTGCTTGTCGCCCTGTTGGGCTGCTTGTCGCCCTGTTGGGCTGCTTGTCGCCCTGTTGGGCTGCTTGTCGCCCTGTTGGGCTGCTTGTCGCCCTGTTGGGCTGCTTGTCGCCCTGTTGGGCTGCTTGTCGCCCTGTTGGGCTGCTTGTCGCCCTGTTGGGCTGCTTGTCGCCCTGTTGGGCTGCTTGTCGCCCTGTTGGGCTGCTTGTCGCTTTGTTGGGCTACTTGTCGCCCTGTTGGGCTACTTGTCGCCCTGTTGGGCTACTTGTCGCCCTGTTGGGCTACTTGTCGCCCTGTTGGGCTACTTGTCGCCCTGTTGGGCTACTTGTCGCCCAGTTGGGCTACTTGTTGCCCGGTTGGGCTACTTGTCGCCCGTGTGGGATATTTGGGTTTGATTCTGATTAATTAATAATTAAATTAGTAAATTAAATTACGAAGGACCACCCGCTTTTAAAGGAAAGAGGGAAACTGAGAATTTCAGATCATTAGATAAGATTCTAGAGAAAACCAGTGACTATGGATATGACTAGAAAGTATGATCATAAGAATAATTAATGGGCTGTATTATTAAAAACCAAACTTCAAACACCTACATTGGGGGGTTATTACTGGAGGTCAGTACGTCCAGGAATCAGTGTGGTTCGTTCACTAATTCTATTAATAATAATCTAATCCTATAATTAATGTTGAATATAATATTATTCATACAAAGAAGAACATGAATATGAGCATAATAATGAGTTACAGTAAATCACACATTATGTTGTACATTCTGAATGTATCAAATTGCAAAGTTATGAATAAAAGAAATAAGCTTTAGCTGGTAATAGATTCCTTTAGATAACCCTGGCAGTCCTCTTAATCTCCAAGTCTGGTACACCGACGAATGACACGGTTAACATGGAGAAGACAGCATGAGGAATTCGTCTCTCGAGCTGCAAGATAAATAACTACCAGTAGCAATTGATTTAACTACTCAATACATATTCAAGATTATTGATATCTACAGATAGAATTCTAATCACCTGTTATTAGGTGTTGTCTTGCCGCGTGACGTGCAATCACCCTGCCATTAATACACTTATAAATGATGCATCAAATAAAAGTACTTAACTGTGGGCACTGTGTAAGTATTAAGATTGCCGTAATTACGTATCCTAAATTCAGGTGAGCTTATCCTGGATTTGTACGTTTCAAGTTGGCTGATCACGTGTCGTCAGGAACCAAGTCTAGGGGCCCTTATTTAACACCAGCATGAGTTGAAGATATTATCTGCAAGGTCGTTCACGCCTCACAGTGGCGGCTTTCATCTGTGGATAGACACACGTGTCCTATTTGCTGGACAATGGCGTCTTTTGTGAGTACGGTAAGCGTGGTTTTGCCTCCTTCTGGCCTTGCACGTGTCCGCTTCCCGACACCGTCACCGACTGAGCATGGCGTCGCGTCCCTCCCCCCACGCCGAGTCGACGTTCATTACACAAATTATTGGCATGAACATTAATATTTCTCGCATTCGCGCTTGAAACTCTAAAGACTGGACGGGTTTATTATTTAGAGGAACGGAATATTATTATTTAACTATTTAAGAATAGTAAAGATACAAGGGAGAGGAATTAATGTCTCCCCATAGCATTCATTGATGACGCTACCTCTATCGCGAGGTAAACGTTTTGATTCTAAAGCTCTATTCGGCTTTTAGTTAGAGAACAATTCGTCTGCAATCCGTTGTCATACAGAATGCTTTAATTATGGAGAATCGTATTTAATTCTCACACAAATTGTATATAATGTGTTTTACTGTAAAGAAATCTGACGCAATACTAGCGTCAGATGACGTGAGAATTCTAGCCTAATGCACAGATGAATTATTAGTACAGGAGAATTCTATGAGTTGTTAATTTTACTTACTACAATATTAATATGGTTAGTAATAAGTAATGAGAATACAACAATGCTGTATTCGATGTTGGAAATATCCAACAGCCCGGTTGGGTTCCTTTTTGGGCTCTCTGCTTCTTTGGCCGGTTTTATTGTTCCTGCTTCCTCTTTTGGCTACTTTTCTCGTGCAGTAGTCCTGGCTGGCGCCTTCCCGCAGAGAGGGTGTGCGGTTCGGCCAGCGTGTTATGCGCATGCGCCGTGGAGTTTGTTTTTGTCTGGGCGGTGTTTCAGTGCTGGTGTTTTGCGCCCTTTTTGCTACAGTGCTTCGCCTCTCGTTCTTCTCCTTGGCTGCGGTATGTGCCCCTTCGCGCCGGGGGTGTCCTGGTTCCCAGTTGTGGGGAGGACATCGCGGTTTTCCCTGTGTCATGGGTGTGGACCACCTCCTTCGCCTCTCCCTGCTCTCCTGCGGGTCCGGCAGGGTCCGGCTCTGGCGTCTTCTCCTGGCAGTGCTCCCAGGTTCTTCTGGGAACGGTTGAGTCGTGTTAAGTTCGTGCCACCCTTCGCCAGGCGAGTTTCTGTGGTCTGGCGTCTTTTGGCCGGGCGCTGGATGCGGAGTTGTTTATATACCTGTCCTTATTTAGGTATATTTTTGTACGACTGAGACCGTTCGCACACCAGTGACTGTTCCTTTTTCAACCCTTCCTGTCCCCCCTCATGTGCATGTCCAACCCATGCTGGAGTCATTCAGGGGACCCACCTTTTTTAATGTTGTGAGGTGCGGGGGTTGTAGGGTTGGTTCTGTACTCACCTGGTAAGGCTCCTGGCTGTGCTTGCAGGATTTGAGCTCTGGCTCTTGGGTCCCGCCTATCTGGTAGAACTTGCGGGATAGTACCAGTGGAGTGCAGTGGTGCTATTGGCACATTTGGGGAACACTGTATTACCATCAGACGTCTGTGCTTGTTACACGACCTACTTGCGTGCATAAGCCTTCTTGCTGGTTCGTCCGTGGACTTCCAGGACACACTAGCCTGTTTTCGTATGGCAGTTCCGGCCCGTCCTGGTTGTGGGGGTATGTGGGCCGGTGGACTGCTTCGAGCAGCTGCCTGGTGGGCCACCCTCTGGCCGGTCTAGCCTGGCCTTGGGCCAGGCTTGAGGTGTAAAAGAGCTCCCAGTACCTCATCCAGCAGGTATCGAGCGGGGTTTCTCCGCCGTCGGTCGCCTGGTGCAGGTTTCTGGGCCTGCGGGGTTTTGTCGTGTCTCCGTTGGCCCTGTCTGGGGTCTGCCTGCTCCGTTCTCTGCCTTTGCAGAAGGGAGTTGCTATTTACATGTTGCATGTTGCAGTGGTGCCTGTTGCTGCTGCTGCACGCATGCATTGGTACCGTGTTTCACGGTGGCGTGTCCTTGTTCCTGTGTCCGGTTGTGGAGTGGCACTTTGCTGCCGTTTTGTGCCTGGGGATTGCGTGGGGGTTTTTCTGTCCCTGCCTGATTGTCCACCCCTGGTTGTTATCCTGGGGTTTATGTGCTTCTGCTCTTTTTTCCTGCCTCCTCTGCAGCAGGGGTGTTCTGCGTGTGTTCTTAGGAGTTTTTCAGCCTGTGTCCTGTGATGTGCTTCTTTGTCTCGGTGTATTGCAGTTGTTCGTACCCCTTGGTTCGGGTACTGTTCTGGCGGCGACCCTTCCGCCTTCTTTGGTTTCCTAGCTTGCCCTGCCGGTTGTTGTTTTTTGGGGGTCTTGTGATGTCTCGCGTCGGACCCGTCGTTTCTGAACTCCTGGCGGGCTTGCATGCTTTGGGGAGTTTTTCTGTTCGGCAGACGTTCCATCTCCTTGTGCAGCCTGGGTTTCGGTGGTCGCGCCCGAGATCTTCCCGCGGCTCCGCCTTTCCTGGGCTCGGAGGGGCCTTGTCGGGGCTGCTTATGTTCTGCCTCGGGGTCTCGCCTCCGGTTGGTGGTCGGGTGGCTTCGTGGTAGGTGTCCCACCTGCGTGCTTCTCTTGGCGGCAGTATGGGGTATTTTGGCGGTCCTTCCTTTTCCTGTCCCTTCTTAGTTGGTTACTCTTGTTAGCTTGGTTTACTCTCGGCTTGGTTTTCTGATGGGGGTTGGGGGCCGTCGTCTTGCCACATACTGGTGCCTCTTTTCGTGCGGCGCTGGCGGAGCCGCTTCAGCTTGCTTTCGGTCTTGGTGTTGCTTCTGCACCGTTAGTAAGCTGTCTTGTGCGTCGTTTCACCTCCGGCCTGTTCGTGTGCCGCTTGCACCATCCTTGTCTCTGGTCAGCGTGCTCTGTCTTCTCCTCGGTTGGTAGTGCCCCTTCGGTTCCGGTGTGTTTTTTTCGTTGGCTCTTTCCTTTTGGCCTTTGCCTCTGGGGGTCGAGTCTCTGAGTTTTCTTGCTCCTTCGGTTTTAGCGTTTTGGTTGTTCGGTGGCAGCAGTCTCCATCTTTTCTGGCGCAGGGTGGGGCTGCTGCGTTCTGGAGGG